>NW_006256829.1:17420617-17646661 GCF_000478725.1 Eutrema salsugineum
ACTCTTTTCTTAGTGAGGGAGAGGAGGAGCTTTGATGCTCCTTGTCTTGTCCATGAATTCAAGCATTAGGTCCCTGTTCATCAGCTCTTGAACACCAGATGACCCTTTGTCTATGAGCTCTTGTGTGCGGATTGCCCTGACTTTTGCAAAAGGTTTTGATCCTCCAATGCCTTTGTTTTCCACAGCTCCACCATCAAACTTCCATGGAGTGAGAGTTAAGACTTGAGAAGAGGACCCAAGAGTGAATGATTTGGTGCTTGTTGGGTTCTTGTCTTGAGACCCTGAACCATTGCTTTTGTTGCTACTGACCTCCTTCTCACTTGTTGTAGGAGAAAAAAATTCCAAGCAAGCTTCATCATCACTAAAGAAATCTCCTTCAAACTCAAGATCAGGTCTTACTAAGGATTCTTTCTTCTTCTCAACAGATTCAAGGGATTGAGCTTCTATAGTTCCAATACTCCCCACATACTCGTTTTTTTAAATTGATTGATTAAATCCTTCAGATATCTCTTAACAAACTCGTTTTTTAACAAAAGGGGAAAGAGAAACAAGAGAAAACAAAGCTTAAGTCATGGAAAAAAACCCTAAAAAGCATATATAGTGTCTCTTGCGGACCGGATCAGCCCAGGACAAACTGGGTACTGACCCGGCTTCAAATGGGTCATGTCTCAAGTGTGCGACATGGTCAGGTGCTTCCCAAGTCGCAGGCCCAAGTCGCACAGCTATAGAAACAGCCTTGTGCACCTTAAATCCTTCAGCCCCAGCTGCATGCCTATCTAGGTGTAAATTGCGAGTATTTGTGTTGTTCAGGCTTTCTTCTCTTCAACTCGCACAACCAAGACGTATTATGGAGATAATATGTGTGCGAGTTGGTCCTCCTTTAGTCCCAAGTCACAGGCCCAAGTCGGTGTAAATTGCGAACACATGTGCTACATGGTTCCACTTCATGTCCAACTCGCAGGCCTATCTCGCACAGCATTGTGGACTTAGTCAAATTTGATTCTGGAAGTCTCTACCTTGCTCAGAGTCTCCTTACACTTATCTCTAAAGTCACAACTTGTTTCCAGAGAATGAACATTCATGGGTGCGAGTTAATCAAGTCGCAGTACCGTATCGCACAACCTAAGCCTTCTCGGACCACTTTGCATTCAGAGGAGAGTAACTTCCAGGATATGAATCCAAATGGCATGATTTCAACTGCATTGGAAATAGAAGTCAACTATATCGAACTTTTGTGAAGAAACCTTCAGAGCTTGGGAAGCGGAAGGTTCCCTGGGCGGCTCATCTTTGCGGCGCATTGAAACGATCAAAAAGGAGCTCTTGGACCAGTTTTCACTCCGGAGACGGTATCTTTCAGCACACAGCTCAAACTTGATGACCTCAGAGGTTCTGAAAAAAGAACTCAAATACCTTGAATGTTGATGAAGGCCCCGGAAACTGAATCAGACTGGAAAGGCATCGTCCCACGCAATCTTTGTGACTCATCGGATCGGTCTTGAAACTGTCGCGAGACAGGTGTATCTTCCGGTAAGCTTAACTCTCATCTCACGACTCCAAATCCAATTATTAGACCTGTTCTGGGACCGTGACTCGATCATCTCCAACGTTGGTGAAGGGTTCGAGTTCGGATGACGTCGGCAAGGGCTCCGTTCCACCGGTTCTTTGATGCGCGTTGCTTTGGTCCTTTATCTGCTCCGAGACATGTACTGCTTCTTATCGCCGTAACTTTCATCTCAAAACTGCAAATAGGACGATCTAATGTGTTATGGAAACGAGACTTGACGCTCTGGATTCTTTATGAAGACTCCGGAGGCTGAATCCTGGTGAAAGTCCTCCTTATCAGGTGATCAAGTTGAGGGATTGTCGGCTCCATAACACTTGTCCGAGTCTGATGCACATAAGGTGATGGTCTCTCCATGGCTTTTGTCCCAATTGCTCCCAAGTAGCTCCAAATGACCTGTAAACACTCCAAAAGTGCAAAACTCTCTAGGACATAATGCAATTCCTAACTAAAGACAAAAGCAAAGACAAATATATGTAAAACTACCTAAATGTATGCATGAGACTCAATATTTGGACAAAAATGCAATCCTAAACATGACAAAATATGAGTATATCAATGGCCCTCTTCACCCAGCAAGTTGACTACTCAGACATGGCTGAGCTTGACAACATCATCATTGGTTTTGAAATAGAAAAAACAGTAAAGTAAAAAAGATTGCATAAACTAAATAGATAGATGAAAAGAAAGAACAAAAGTTCAAGAGAAGAATCTCTATCTCCCTAATCTAAACCTAAGAAACAAGAGTTGGGTGCCTCCCTATCAAGGGAAAACGAGCACACACGAAATTATGTCTTCTAAAACACATATTTATAGGTCTCCAAGTGTTTCTGGTCGTACTTAGGACTTATTTTGCAGAGAGAATGAGTTGGACTTGAAAATAGGCTATTGGGTCGTTTATGGGCTTGTCGCAGAGTTGGGCTTCTTCAAGTCTGGTAAATGCTGGGCCACCGTGGATTAAGGCTCTGAGGCGTGGCCAGGAGAGTGCTCACCGCGGTCACGAGCTCCTGGGCCACGGTGGTTGGTCTATGATCTCCAAACTTCATTCCTTCTCTTGCTTTTTTCGCGAGACTGCAGAACATGTCTTCAGTAAATTGGAAATAACTTATGATCAAACCGTTAGATTTCTTTGATTCCACTTGTATTGGAGAGCCGGTTGTGTCTTCTATCTTTTATCCAAATTTGAGCTTGGTCGGACGGTGAGAAGATCTCTATCGGATGTGAAACTTCTGACGCTTCGAAATTGGCTAAAAGTGGATTTTTCTTCAATTTGCATTGTTTTTGCCTAAATAACTTGAAAAGTCTTTTAAAACTCCAAAACATGGAAAACATTTATAAAACCTTCAAAAGTGATTGAAAACACCTGCATAAGATACTGAAAGTGATCTATAAAAATGGTCAAAATCAGGTGTTATCAGCCAATGACTTCCCGACTTCCATGTACCGGTGCCAAAGAGTCTGACAACATTTCTCTAACAATGTTGTCAGTCTTAATATCTTCTTCATCACCATTATCATCCCAGACTAGGAACATCTGCTCGAATTTCTTAACAACGTAATTTTTTATTCGTCTCTATATAAAAACTGATATTTGTTTAGTATTCATTCATATTATCAGACATTTATACATATAGCTGCAATCTAAGTCTCAAATCAGTTTCTAAAACAATTTAGAAGTGTAAAAAAGTACTTGTTTCACCATATTCTCTTTTCACAAATTTTGACCTATGGAGCCTTCGTAAGCTAACAGCAGTGGAGTATTCGTTCATATTATCAGACATCTATACATATAGCTGCAATCTAAATCTCAAATCAGTTTCTAAAACGATTAAGAAGTGTGAGTAATCTACCTATTTCACCATATTCTCTTTTCATAAATTTTTGACCTCTGGATCCTTTGTAATCTAACAGCGGTGGACTGGGGTTGTTTGGAATGGGTTCTCCAAATATAGCTCCAAAATCTGGGAGAGCAAAGTAAACCCAAACCTGGAGAACTTGTACAAATCCATCGATAGTTTAAATCTTGGTAAGATCTCTCTCCTTCACCAACTCTATCAGGTTTTTAAAAGCGACTCTTCCCCAATGGTAATTATGGAAAGCATCTAGATCCATCACTACCCTAGCCATACTAACCTGAGTAGCTAACGAGGGTTTTCGTGCTTCAATGCAACTAGTATAAATGTCTAAGTATCCCAATCTCAACTGATTCTCGCAAGACCATGATCTAGAAATTTTACAAGCTTCTATCAAATCTTCAGTACTTGGGTCCATCTCATGATTCACTCCTATTTTCTTCCAAAATTCTTGCATTTTTGCAGTAACCTCAACCTCCATATTTTCAAGATTCTCCACATAGTCGCAATTGAGTCCCGTCAAATGTTCAAACTCATTCAACGAAAATCTGATAGTATTTACTCCTATGACTCTCAAAATATTAAATTTCCTCTTGCAAACTAGCTGAAAACTTAGAACATAATGTACCATTCTAGATGTCCAACCAAAATCTACTTAGTTGAACTTTAAGGACACCCCTAATCTTGAATTTCAAAGCTCTGTCCATTCATCTTCTTTCAATACTTCCACTAACTCATGAAACAACCTTGTCTCACTGCTCTAGTAGCATATGCTTTTAGTCAGGAAAGGTTCATCGTCTTTTGTGAAAACTCGCATTGGACCTTCTGGCTTATCCAATATTTGTTGAGAAATCTGCGAAAAATAAGTCATACTGAGAAGTCTGCAAGCGAAGTCAAAAAATAAGTTACCAAAATACACAAAATAAACGGTTTGAACTACGCAGAAACCAACGGCGGCGATTTCTTTAGGTTGATGATTTTGCAGGTTAAGTAACAACGGTGGAAAGCAATTTTTTCAGCAAGAACCAGATCTGGAAAAGAAAACAAATAGAATTAGGAATTTCATAACTGGTGGCGACAAAGAATAGAATCCAAAGCAAGTGAAAAAGGAAGGCTTACTGCTCTCCATCGTAGACAGAGAACTCAGGCGAGTCTGCACGACGGCGAGGAAATATATACTTAGAGCAACTATCGCACCAACACCGCAATAGTTTTTTTTTACCAACATTGTGTAAACCATTGTAAAATTTCTTTATATGTCAGTAATTTTTCTGGTTTGGTTAAAATGCCATTTGTTCAGTTTGGTTATATCACAAAAATCTGTTAGGTAAAAATCAATTTGGTTCAATTTGGTTATGTCCAAAAAATCATTTTTTATGTTCAATTTAGTTAGGTCACAAACATCTATTGATTTAAATTCACAATTGGTAGTTCAGTTAGGTTTAATTAGTTTCAGACATCTAAGAAAGTCTAAGGTTTAAATTAGACCTCATATTCAGTCTACTTTGTGTGAAACAAATTAACAAATTCTCGACATTACAACATATTTCAAACAGTAAAACAAATTTAAGACAACATAATTTTTAAACATACCTGCAATTAATACATATAAAGTTACAATTCAGACAACATACTTTTTAAGTTTTCAATACATATAAATTAACCAATCGAAAACTAAGATCTCTTCAAACAAACACAAAGGTAAATGATCATGTTTATCAGGATTACACTGGCCACCATCACATAATTCAACTTGAAGCTTCCAAAATCCTTCTCAAAAAGTAGGTCCTTTAGTTGTGCTATATCTATCTCCGTGTTCAAAATACGCCACATTTTCTCCATTTGTGGCTTATCAACACAATTACATACAGCTTGGCAATAACCATTTTTGAAATAATGAAATGGAATCTGCATGTTGTTCCACAACCAACCTTAGCTCTTGAAACTCCTCTGTCATAGCTTCATCCCCCCCCCCCACTTGAATATATGGAAGCCACAATCGTATATAAACACATTAGACAACAATCTCTTAGATATCATATTCAAATTATCCACCAATCATAATCAAACAACACCACAAACGACTAATTACCTCACTGTTACGGCATCCATAGAATCTTCTACCTAGTTTCAGGTATGTACATGATAATTGGATCATTAGCACCAAATTGCAGTGAAAACGGATGGAAAATTCAGAACTTCCACCGAATCGATGACGAGCAGTCGAACTCACACTTTCTCTCAAAATACTTGACGGTTGAGCGTAGCTATATTGACCCATTGCTGTATGCAATTTCAAACCAGATAATAAGAAACATAAGAAATGCCAAACAAAGAAACAGTGCAGACTGAGAGAGAACTTTAAAACAATGCAGACCAAAGATAACTTTTTGAATATCAAAGAATTTTGAAACATTGTTTGGAGCTAAAAAAACACGATTAAAACAAAAAATTTAAAACTGAAAATAGTTTAAAACCAACGTATGGAGCATTTAAAATAATATAAATGATAGAATACCAATCTGAAAAGCTAAAAATCTAAAAAAACTTACTTGCTCGAGGTGTAATTTAGATATGCAACAATAAGAGTCAAGAAAAAGACAAATGTGTAAGGACGATTGAACAAAAATATAAACAATAAGATAAGGACTAAAAAGAGGAAAATATGGCAAAGAACTTACCGGTCCAGAAAGCGGGGGATGAAGAAGACGCCGGATAAGATCTGCAGCAAGAAGATGAAAACGGGCTAGAGAGATGCATATAGAGAAAAAACTACAGCTTACCGGTCCGGAGATAGGAGGATGAAGACGATGCCAGATAAGATCTGCAGCAACAAGATAAAAAGTGAGAGTGATGAAAACAGGCTAGAAGAGATGCAGATGGAGAGAGAACTACGGCTTACCGGAAAAGGAGAGAGGAGGATGAAGACAACGCCGGATAAGATCTGTAGTAACAAAATAAGAAGTGAGAGAGATGAAAACGGACTAGAAGAGATGCAGGTGGAGAGAGAACTACGGCTTACTGGCAAAGGAGAGAAGAGAATGAAGAGGCCGCCGGATAAGATCTGCAGCAGCAAGATAAGAAGTGAAGGAGATGAAAACGGGCTAGAAGGGATTCAGATGGAGAGAGAACTACGGCTTACTGGCAAAATTGGAGAGCAGGCAGGCAGAGGTTAACGGCTATAGAGAGAGAGCAGCGGTGCTTTACAGAGAGAGAGTCAAAGGTTTTTTTTATATTAGAGTAAAGTGCTAAGTTTCGTTTTTATAATAGGATAAAAATATCGGGTTAGGTTAATCAATTCTGGTTTAAGTAGAATTTTTAATTCTGGTTCCTATTTAAATCCAGATTAAATAGACTTCAAACAAAGTCTGCTAATCCCTAAATTACAAAAAAACAAAAACAAAAAATTCTTTAAAAACCTCAAACTCTAAATTTGTAGAAACTTCATTATATATCAAATTTTTGTAACTAACAATATCTCATGGAACTTTGAACAATGAAATAACAATAGAAATTGGAATTCTAAACCTATGGTTATGGTGTATTATATATTTATTTCATTAGTGATATGTAATTTTTTTGTTGACAGCCTAAGTATCTAGAAAGGTTTGACTAACCAAACTGGTGGTACCGAGTTTACATATATAACGTCATGATGGTAGACACGTGCACTTCTTGCTAAGTTGTCTGCTTTCAAGTTCTTTGCGCGTAGGATATGTGTTATGGAGAAAAAGCTGAATATGTCCTTCATCTTCATAATCTCCTCCAAATGTAAAGCAAAAACTAGCCATTCTTCGGGTGTGGACACCATCTTCACCAATTCTGAACAGTCTGTAGCCAAAGCTAATGCTGTCTTATGATTCTCTAACATGCAAAACATAGCCCAAATAAAGGCTTTCACTTTCGCTTGCAGAGGTGTAAGGCTTCGCTTTACATTTTGTGCTTCCATTATTTTTTTTCTTAGTACCTTCTTGAAAATAGTACCATCCTAATCCGGTCGATAAATCCCTATCTTTCCAAGAGTCATCAAAATAACACCACCAGCCTTCATAAGTCATAGGTATGGAATAGTCCGGAGAATTGTAAGTATTTATATGGGTTAAATCTTGTTCCGACCTCTGAGCCTCTTCCCATAAAGCTGCCTCTGTTTCCGCTATTTTCAATGTAACTTGAGGATCTATATCTACATTCGAGTACACTTTCTTACTATGTTCCTTCCAAATATACCATGCGATCCATAGAAATTGTATATATGTTAGTTCTTTTGGAAGCCTCCAAAAGATTATCAAAATTCGAATAAACCACTGGCCTTAGGAAAATACCAGTGGATGTTGGTATATGGGATAATGCCCAAATTTGCAAGTCCAGGTGACATTAAAAAAAAACATGATTGATTATTTCTTCATTCGCTCCACATCTTGTGCATTGTATGTTACATTGTATTCCACGGATGCATAATCTAGCTGATACCGAGAGGCGCCCCAAAATTGCTTGCCATATAAAATGTCGTAATTTTGTAGAGCATTTCAATTTCCAAGTATGTGCTTGTAATGCATTTATGTCTGGACCAAAAGAACTCCTCGAACACTCTATCCGATAAAAGTTGCTCAGTTTTGCACCCTGATTTTACCGTATATTTTCTGGATTTTGTAAAATGTCATCCCAATGAAACTGGCCTACAGGAACTACTGATGGAAATTCTTTGAATGATTTTTACTTCAGTTGGATCAATAATTGCTGTTATCAACTCCAACTTCCACACATTTGTCACTGGGTTAATCAGATGGTTAACCATAAGATTTGAATAATAATTAAAATCTTTACAAGTGGAAGATCTCAGGCAAGAAGAAGGTATCCAAGATCATTTCATACTGAAATAGAGCATCTCGAACCCACTGCTTTGATGAGCCCTTTTTTAACCAGAGATCTAGCCATAATTATGCTTCGCCATCCATAGGACGGTGAGTAGGATCATACAGGGTCCAAAAGACTTGTGCTCCGAAAGTACTATCCCTTAAAGACCTGCGTAAACAAAGAATTAAATCAATCAATCAGTCGCCATAATTGTTTTGCCTATAAAGCCGTGTTATAATCCTCTACATCTCTAAACCTGATTCCCCCTTCCCCCTTATCTCGACACATCATTTTCATGCTATCCAATGCATACCTCGTTGGTGTCCATGAGAGCTCCATCAATATCTTACCGCTGCACTGATTTTTTTTTCTGTTGTGGATTTTTAGGTAACCGAAAACATGACATGACATATGTGGGTATCCACCTATTTTATTTAAACTTCTTTGCCTCCTTTTGACAATAAGTGCGTAGTCCAACTATTAATTCGATCATGGTGCCTTTCAGCCACAAATTATAAATCTTGGTTTTAGCGTCACCGAGATTTTCTGGGATGCCAAGATAGGAGCTCGTGCCTCCGTTTCTTGAAATTCCTAAAATTTGTTTTAACTCGCTTTGGACCTTTTCCTGGACCGTATGACAAAATTGAATCGAGGATTTATCAAAATTGATTTGCTAGCATGAGACACTTTCATACTTTTTAGTACTGCCAGAATCTTATAGCACTCATCTTTATTCGCTTTGCAGAAAAAGAAACTATCGTCCGCAAACAGTAAGTGTGAAACTGATGGATTTGCCCGTGCAATCTTTAGACCTGCCAACAGTCTTTTCTCCTCTCCTTTCCTTATATTCGATATTAAAACCTCTGTACACACCAAGAGCCCATAGCTCAACTGGTAAAAATCTCAAGCTAAGCCTTGAGGTCGCTGGTTCGAGTAGCTCTTGGGACGGGACCATATAACATGCTCTGGTCTCGGGCCTGAGGGGATGTACGGGCTTTGGCCCAAAACCTCTTAGTTATTCAAAAAAGAAAAAAAAACCTCCATACACAGTGTAAATAATTTTGGAGATAAATGATCCCCTTGACGGAGGCCCTTTCCCGAGATTATTTGTCCCTTCGGCTGTCCATTTAATAGTACTTTTTACCGGACCAATGTAATACACTGCATCATCCATACTATCTATTTTTCCGCAAAACCAAATCGCCTCAATAGATTTTTGATAAATGGCCATTCGACTCTATCATAAGCTTTGCTCATGTCCATTTTATCGCCATATATTTACTTTTGTATGATTTATTGGTCCGCAATCCATGAATCTCATAGGCTATTAGAATATTATCTGAAATCAACCACCCTGCTACAAATGCTGATTGTGTTTCCAGATCACCTCAAGTAATAGTCTTTTCAACCTTTGACATAAAACTTTATTAATGATCTTGTAACCTACATTACATAGACTTATCAGACGTAATTATGTCATCCTCATAGGTCTTTCCATTTTTGGGATTAAACAAATGTTAGTCATGTTCAATCTCTCGTTGAAGATCCCCATTTCCAAAAAACCATTGACTAAATATACAAGATCTGTTTTGATGTTTTACCACGACTGCTGGTAAAAGAGTGCTGTCATTCTATCAGTTTCCAAAGCTTTTTCCGGATGCATCATAAATAATCCAGTATGTACTTCCTCTTCAGTAGCCAAAGCTGTGAGCATCATATTATTTGTATCCGAAATTAATGGTCTAATCTCTCCCAAAGCTTCCTCAAATTCCGTTGGAGCGGTGGAAGTGAAAATTTCATCAAAATACTTGAGTGCCACCTGTTCAATCTCTTTTTCTGTCGAACTCCATTTACCTACCACATTATGCAATCCAATAATCTGATTGCTCTTCGTTGTTTCATTTTTGCATGATAAAATTTTAGATTTTTATCTCACGCCTTAGCCCAATGAATATGACTTTTTTGTTGCCAATATAATTCCTCATCTTTGTAAGCTTCCTTTAATTTTTTGGTTACCTCTATTATTTCCTCTTCCAATCGCATGTCATCATTCTGTATTTCATCTAGTGCTCGATTCAATTTATTAATTTTTTCCTGTCCATAAGGCTGAATAGTCTTCCTCCATTTAGATATTTCTTGTCGGCAGTTCCGTACTTTCTCCACAAACAACACTTCCTCGCCGCCAGGATCGAATTCCAGCCTTTGGAAATAGAGTCCACTAACCTGTCTTGACATAACAATCTTTTATCCAACCGAAATTGTGATTTTTCCACGGGGTTTTATTATCGATAGTAGCAACAATTGGCATATGATCCGATCCAATCATCGCCATGTACTCAATAAAAGAATGTGAGAAAAGCTCAGGCCAATCTTCATTTGCTAAAGCCCAATCTAGTTTGTACCTAACAACTTTTGAATTTCTGTGCCCCCACCAAAACATAGTGTTTCCTAAGCATTAGAATTCCAAAAAACCACAGTCCTAAATCATGAAGTTAAAAGACGCAAATGTAGAGATATGTCTTAGAGTGCCTCCTTTTTTTTCATAATTCTTTGTCATCTCATTCAAATCTCCAATTATAAACCAAGATTCTGTTCTCGTAAGACTCATTCTTGTTAACATTTTCCAAACTTAGATCTCCCATTTTAAGTACCGCATCTCCATAAACAAAAGAAAGATAAACATTTTTGCCAAGAACAATTGCCTCAATATCAATAACCCATTTATTTAAAAATAAAATAGTAACAACAAAAGAATTATCATAATATAATGCAAGTCCACTATCTGCACCGCACGGTTCAACCGTGTACAATTTATTATAGCTAAAATAAAACCGAAATTTTTGAAGAAATAAAATTCTTGTTTGGTTTCCAGAAGAAACAGAAACTCTGGTATATGTTTCTTCCAAACCTCTCGAAAATAGCTTATTGTCCATCGATTCTCTAGTTCCAGACAATTCCGACTAAAAATCCTCATCAATCAACAGAAGATGTGGTTTTAAGTCCCACCTTTTGGTTCAAAGGCCCTTTGGGACATTTTGGTGTTGACCGTCACATGTATAACTCATGTTAACTTGTTTCCTACGAGGAAATACTATCGCTTGGACTAGTTTCTTCTTTACTAAGCCTCCAATATCATTAGTGATATGTATGAGACTATAACTTAATTTATCTTTGTTGGTTTAATTTAATTTAGATGTATGAAATTTTAATTTATATACCTCATATCCATAACTTTTAATATTTGAGTAATGCAAATAAATTCTTAATCAAATTATTTTTTATATATTTTTAAATTAAAATATAAGGTTTTATTATACTAATGAAGTCTGTGGAATAGATTTTCTTACGATACCCAGACTGTAGAATTATAATCGAGACCACTGTTTTTTGTATGGTGCAAAGAAAATAGTACTTTCTCTATTTTTTAAGTTACTTTTGCATAAAGTTGAATTTGAGATATACTTTTGCATTTTAGTACAAATTGTGGGTTATTTTTAATAATTCTCCTTTAATATTTCTACATCAAAAATCTAAGATTTAATTTTTAGAGATTAACAGAGAAAACAAAGAAACTTGATCTTGCAGAGTCTGTTGACTCCAAATCTACAAAATTTATGGTTTGCTGCTTCTTGTTCTAAACTTTTTTTTTTTTTTTTTTTTTTTGCTTCTTGTTCTAATTTGAACGACCTGTGTGACATTTGCATTTATAAAAAAAACGATAGTAATAGATTTTAGCTTAAATATCTGAAGAATAAACTGTGATAACTTCAAAATAGTTGATCAAATTGATAACCAGTTTCACATGATTAATGTCAAAAGCCAGAATTTGCAGAAGTAAATGATAAACGTGGTGTTAATTGTGTATCTCAAGACCAATTTCTGGGATATACAATAGAAATTCTATAAATTAAGATTAATTTTTTTGTTTTAAATATATGTTTTAAACCAATTAAATTAATACCTCTATAAATTAATAAAATATAAAAATCCCTAAAGAGTTTTTACTGTATATTATTAAAGCTTACAAAAGATACGGCTATGTTTTGTAATTATAGATGTACAACCTTCATGTTCTATGCCCTCTTAAGTTAAGAAGTGAGTCATGTGCAAGACACATGATTGGAAACAAGTGAAGTATAGTTTTTTTTATTAGTCAAAGAAGTGTCAAAGATGAATTTGCAACAGACTCTTTCTGGAACAAATCAAATATAACCTTCAATCGATTCCTGAATTTCTCCATTATACTTTTGCTTATTCTCTGCTCAAACTTTATTGGTTTGAGCCACCTGATCCTCAGGTAAACCTCACACTTAGTTGTTTTACAATCAACCCCTGCTTTCTTCACCTCATACCTTAGGTGAACCTAAATTCAATACCATATCATAAGTGTCAAAGAAGAAGTGGACTTCTTTAAAAAGAGCAAGTGGAAAAAAGTGGAGCTACAAGACTTACGCGAAAATGGTCTCCGAAAGGAACATCATGGAGAGCCACAATCTCATGTAAGATCCAGCCTTCATCATTTGGAGCTGGAAATTTCTGTTGTGAGCAAGTGACTCCGCCTCCAAACACGGAGACATAGTGGTTGTACTTGTAAGAAAGGCGTCTTTCGTAGACCCCGGAGCTTTTAGATTCCCATGTTGTGCTCGCGTAATTGAGGCATCCAGATTTCTCCATGATCTTACGCTCCATTTCTCCTCCACCAAATATCTTCATCACCAACTCTACCTGTAACAGAAGAGCATCTTCAAACCGATCTACGCTACTATGAATGCTCGCATAGACTCTATTAGATGTAAAAAATTGAGTAGACATTGACGAATGAAAGATATACATCGCCAGGTAAATCACAACTGTACACTTTCGACATCTTTGGCGCATCTGCATCTGAAGCAGCTGTAACATCTTCAGGCAAGAGGAAGGGATCTGCCACATCTAGTTCTTCTTCTGCTATTTGTGCTCTGTGATCTATACTTAACGTCCTCGTTTTCCACAAAGCCATGATTGTCCTGCCATTTTCATGGATAATTCAAATTCAGTGGCTACAAACAGTGAACTAAACGGTCTGGTTGATGATCACGTAAACCAAACTTGCTTAGTACCTGCTAGTTGCATCAAATGACACAAATGACTGGAAATAAAACCAAAGTCTTCCTTCCTCGTCCTGAGATTTAGCCCCGTATTTTGCATCGAGACCTCGGTTCTTTTTCAGAATAATGAGCAGTAAAGGGCTACCTATAGAAGCAAGAGTTGGGGGAAGCAATTGGATGTCATCAATATCTTCCCAGAGGAAGTAAAACTTTGTCTTGTGTCCAAATATATTGGAGTAGAACGCAACAATTCTAGCAGACAGAAAGAGCTTTCCCTGTCAACAATAGTAGCAAACATTAGATACAATTTACATAAATCTACTGGTCAATTCCAAATGCTGCAAATTTCTTTGGTATCAAGGGAAAACTAGTTCAAGTAACAGACGCAAACCTGCACAGGCAATTTTCTCTTCAAGTAACATGTATATTCTTTGAGAAGAAATTCTTCATGGGGCAAACCAAAAAGTTTCTGAAAAGCGGAGTTCTTTTGAGGTGACCGGATGTTCAACTGTTAACGCATATACATACAACGAGAGAGAAAATTTCAGGATTTCACATAACGAAGGCTTTTTTGACCAACCAAGCTGAGTCTCAAAGACTTAATAAATTAATATTGTAGATGTATATGTATGGTTACCTTCTTTCCGACTTCCTTTTCAACTTTACTCAAGTAATCCTTCATTGTTTCAACCCCGTTCTTGTTTTCAAGAAAAATTCTCAACTGTAACTTTGACTGAGACGCTTGAGCATGATGACCAACTAGAGGAACACACAAGTCCGCAAGTTCATCAGCTGTAAGTTTCAAGAAATTGATCTCTGCATGCCCAAGAGAGGCACCCTGGTCAAATGGACCATCGAAATCAAATACCTCCACATCTAATACTGACGGTGGTTCCTCCATTGCGTCAAATTCGATTACCTCTGGCATGATGGATATAGGAAAGGAAAAAAAGTATAAAACTATAAATGAAAAATGGGACAGAGGATTTTCACTGAAAAGGAAGAAATAAACAAGAAAAAACTTTGATTACCATTCCACTGAGGATCCTGATCTTGAAGTTTGACAGAGCTTGTTCTTGTTTTCCCATTGCAAGTGAAAACAACATAAGGATCAAAGAGCTCTGTTGCTTCAACTGAAGCCAAATTTGTGCCCTTAATTAGAGCTATTGTCAGAATCCATCCCTTACCATTGGCTTTGACTCCTTGGTCTCTTCCTGAAAAAAAAAAAAAATAGACGTCAATTTTTCTGCACAAGTGATACAAGTTTGGATGTTACTTTTTTAAAGAGAAACTATCATTTCACCTCGATGCAGTCTAGCTTGTATAAAGTGGACTGTCATCATATAAACACGTTCCAGAAGAAGAACTAGTATTCCACTAGAGAATAGCTCTCCAAAACTATCAGGTAAATCAAGCCCATAAAATTCAAGTCCTTGAATTTTGTTTGGCTCACAGTGAAATATATGTACCACAACATACACAGACACAAGAACAGCACAGACGACAGAGGAACTCCAGAAGTATAGAAAAGCTGATTTCAAATCAGCCTTATGCTCTGACTGCACTGTGGCTATCACCTGCTCTTTGTCCAATACAACACCCGGATCAAGAGTTTTGTAGTTCTTAGCTAAGAGATCAGCAAATTTCTCAAAGCTCTCTTTCAGCCCTTGCCTAGCACCTCCTTCAATCATACCTTTCATTATAGTACTTTGACTGAATTGAATTCCCCACGATATAATCAGTCGAGAAGATTCCCCACCAGCATTTTGCTCTGTTCCAGGTAGTACCTTGTACAGCAACTCTACTTTAAAGGTGTTTCCATAGGGAACATCTGGTGTGCTTACACTAACAAAAACGGCAAACTTCTGCCCACTCGCTTTCCGGTAAACTTGGTTCTCTGTAGCTTTTCCTGCTTTGACCAATTTTGTTGCAGGTCTTATGTAAGTGACAACCCGTGTTAGACGAGTATTATCTTCATGTATCATTGTCCAAGGCCCTTCCTGTACATCTGATAAACCTTGAAGTTCAGCCAACTCTTTCCTAAATTGCGAATTTGGAGAGAAAAGAAATTTGTTAAGATCAGAAGGTGAGACTAAATATTTCTGATCAAGAAGAATTCCCCCTGGAAGATTCTCAGGCATCTCTTCTTTTTCGCTGTCGCTAGACTGCATCAGACCAAGGCCTTCCTCAAAGCTAGTACAAGTAGAAGAGGAAGATGACTTGTCTGTGGCATCCTCATAATTCGAGGTTACAATTTCTCCTGCTGACAAGTCGTTGAGTCTCTTAGACATTTCCTCTTTCTTATGAAAAAGCTTGTCAATCTGGTTGACAATATTTTTCATTAAGTGCTTCCCGTCATGGTGTTTACGTCGTCGCACATCTTTGGAGCAACCCGGTTCTTTAGGAGATCCTTCGAGCTCTTTTACACCCTCCAAACTGATATCTTGCTTATCATTGATGGCTTTGTCACCAGAGATACTTTCCCATTTCCCTTGCAAAGACAGACTGAGAAGGATTTTCCCTGCAAGACAAAGCTAAAGTTTATTATTCCATAAACCAAGACATACATATACACACACAGATACAAAGCTCAGTGCCAATAAGGGAAGATATCAAATGATTCTGGTATCTCAAACTGTCTCAGATAGATTCTAACAAATTCTCATGTAACAGCAGTTGCATTCAGAGAAATCTGAATCAAATAATCATCAAACACATTCTCATATACGATCTCAAGCTAATCTCACTAATTGTAAGCCACTCCCAGTAATTAGAGACTTAAATTCTCACCTAATCCCAGAAAACACCATTTTAAAACGAATCTATAACCAAACTCCCATTAATTAGAGAGACAAACTCTCACCAAAAACACCATTTCAAAATGAATCGTTTACTCAATGCTTGATTCATGATCAAGCAAGTAGACACGAATAAGCCATTTCATACTAACATTCGAACTCAAAATGGCTGCGCAAGTAAATTGCAGAATCAATCCAATACCAGAATCTACGAATAAACGAATCAGATACTAACCACATTCGATATTAACGAACTCGCCATCACTGGGCTTTCCAACGACGAACCATGTCGGCAACAGCGTTTGATTCTCTTCACCGGCGACGGAAGAAAGCGGTACCCGAACTTTACCAATTACACCCGACGAGACATTCGAGTGATGATCCTGCTCATGACGAAGAATCGATACAACAACATCGTCACCTTCCTCGACGCCACTAACTCTAAAAACGAATTCCTCATTCCAGATCGGATTCGAAGTATCTCTCACGACTCTCGTCTTCGACTTGTGGTTCCCGACGTGAAGCTTAACGAACGTCTCTTTAACCGGTAAATCCTTCGCTTGTAAGACGTAGACGTAAAGCCTCATCGTCGTTGATCAGAGAGAGCGAAAAGTTGAGAGAGGTTTGAAATGAAGAAGAAGAAGAATATAAGAAGAAGAGAAAGGGAAGTTAAAACCCATAAAGGGAAGATATAAAACGTGGGAGAGGAAGAGAGTGCCACGGAAAGTGATGAGTGGGATCTGGGATTTTGGGTCGGTTTCTGAGATTTACATACATTCGGCGATATTTGTTGGTCAGTAATCTAGGCTTTTTATGTTTTTAATTAATTTATTTCCTTTGATTTGTTTTTTTTTCACTTTTGATATTTAGTGCTTCTTCCATTTTTAAAGAAATATTAATTTAATATAATTTATTGTACAAAAGTATTGTTTTTTATCTAGTAAATATAAATTTTGATAAATTCAGTTTCAATTTTATTGTTTGTGTATTACTTAGAAAGAGAAATATATTCAGTATATTACTAAATTTTGATAGTTTTCTTAATTATGTGTAAACATTTGTAAAATGATATTTTTCTATGAAACATAGAGAGTAAAAGATCTGAGAGTAAAAAAAAGTTGCAGTTTTAATAAATTTTATAACATATATATATATATATATATATTCTTTTCCTTATAAAAAAAGTATAGTTTTAAAGGTTAATTTTTCTTTCAATTATATTGTCAATTTATATTTTCACTGAGATTTTCAAACAAATTTTCAAATTTAACATTTGTCTCTGTATTTTGGTCACTTTAAATTACCTAGAAATATGTGTAAAATATGTTAAAATATAATACCTTTTGTAGAATAGAAATAATAATTTGTAGGATTACTGTTTATATCACATTTTAAATAAAAATTATTTATCAAAAATAAGCATTTTTATTTCGAATTATAGCAACTAAATAAACATTTTAAATACAAACCTCTTTTATCTTTTATATACCGGCAAAACCAGCTAGGTGGTCAGTAATTTAAACTTTTTATGTTTTTATATATTTTTTTAATATTTTCTTCTTTGCCTTTGTGGTGGAATGTTTAGCAAAACCGTTTTGGCTTTAATGGATTTTGTCGAAAACGATTCTTCAGCAATTTTTCAGAGTTTTTTTTCAGAAGCGAGGGAGAGAGCATTTTTGGGTAATTGGAATAAAAAGGTATAAGAATTTGAGCCTATAAGAATTTGAGCCTATAAGAATTTGAGCCATGAGTCACGGCTGTCACGCTTTGCCTTATTACATGATCTTTTGATTGGAATAAAACAATGTTTCGGTCTTAGCTTTACTCAAAGATTGTGGTTTTTAATTTTTAATAATTGAAGTGTATTGTTGTTATTTCTCTTTCTTTGACGGAAGTATTTCATATATATTTAATCATTAATGGTGATTAATCATATATATTTAATTTTTAATAATTAGGTAGGTAATTTAGATGTAGTATGATAGCATATTATTTGCAAATGTATCTTTTATTTATTTACAATTTTGTATCATATCATTTTCACAAATAGATGCCAAAATTAGGCTATCTAACATAAAAAAAAAAGTTTAAAAATATCATTATATTTTTTTTTCGTTCTTCATCACTCCTGAGGTAGTGAGGTATTATCGTTTCTTGCATCACCTAACTAAATTATTTTTAAAAATAAAATTATCTAATCTATTTCAAAATTATTGTCTCTCATATTTTGCATCTAACTACAATTTTTCAGATAATCAATTTGTCATATATACAGGTGATAGTTTCCACGTGACTCTATACATGCCCGGAAGGATTGGAATTGTATAAGGATAAGATATGAATCTTATATACAGGTATACTGAGTTCAGTTTTAAATTCATTCCAGAATATTTGAATTTCCAAGGCGGCTATTGATTTTGTATGAGTAACTTATGTAACTGCACCAAAACATCCACATGAACTAATGTTATCTGTCATAGTCTTTTGTCTTACACGTATTTTGGGCCACGAAATTTTAAATTCGAATGGAAAAGTTGGCTGTAAAATTTGTCAACGTTAAAACTTCAACAATAAATAAATCAATCCAGAAAAAAATTGTTAATGATGTTCATTTTTTTTCTTTATTCACGTGAACTCTAAATAACGATTTCACTAAAATCAGAGACAAAATATAACATATTCGTAAACGCTCAAACAAAGCACAATCTTAGAGTGACTGGCTCAATGGCTCATTTAGTAGCGTTTTAAATCTAAGCTCTTCAATCAATCTTTCAAGATATGATCTATCTAAAGCTTCGTTCTCAGAGTACTGTCTGCTGGACTAGGTCCACTAAAATGCAGAAACCTTCACGATTAATCTTCGTCTCAAAGTCGATGTGATGAAATTCTTTGTAAATCTATATTCAAAGCATCGCCAGCGTGAGAGGATTATGAACATAAAAGATAGAAAAATGATAATCCTGATATAATGTTTACAAAAATAGCGATTCATAGCATATGGAAAGAGAGGAATGCAAGGAGACATGGTGTAATCTCTACTCTCACATCGGCTCGACAGATTCATAGAATCATAGACAAGCAAATCCGCAAGAATGACCAAAGCCTATATATAGAAGTGTGGTTCTCTACGAGGAGCTAAAATTTTTCTATTAATATCTCTCAAACTCTCAGACTAAAAAAGTACATTCAATCAATTTTACATTCAATCAATATATATATATATATATATATAGTTAAGAGTTATAGAGCATTTGCATCAGAAAACCCCAACGTTTTATGATCTCAGGAGACGCTAAGGGATTAATAGAACAAGTGAACGAAACTACAACAACGGCAATAGCTTATATAAGTCCAAATATAAAGAAAGATAAAAAAGAAAAGCGACTATTCATTCATTCATAAAGTGAGATGCGATAGATCATTCGCTAAAGCTCTCTCCTTCTCCTTGGTATCCATTTTAAAAGCTTTCCTTATCTCCGCTGAAGCAGCCTCTGCCTTGAACGTAATAGTGGTTTCTATGCAAAAACTTTCACCTCTCACGAAATCACCATTCGCATATTCTCATCGTTCAGAATCAACTTTTCTAAACCCCTACAAAGGAAGAGAAGATCATATATCCAAATTAGGTTTTATATGTAAAACCTCAACAACAAACCCTAGAATCAAAAATACACCAACAAAACAACAAATTTAGAAATATATAGTGTATCTGTATATACAACCAAAAATAATATAAGAAACGAACACACGATTGAGACATAAATAAATTTTGCAGTATAACAGAGAGACAGCTTTTGGAGAAGGAACAAAATCTGAAACTTGAGATCGGACCTTCGTGAATTATGAAACCAAGCAGAAGAAACTTCCTCCTCACAGATCACGAGTATAATATATTTTATAGAAACACCTTATCAAAATAGATACACTTGTTTCAGGATTAATTTCCACATATGATTTAGTATGATTCTTGGTGATGATGGACTAAATAATATTGTTCTTTATTTCCATTTTTGACTTGAGCGTGACTCTCCACCTTGATTTCATTTTATCATTATATAGGAAGGGGCGTGATATGATCGTGACCAGCTTAGAGGAGGAGGAATCAGAGGTAGTTGGCAGGATCACTCGTTCCAGAGCTAGAGAGATGGCTAAGGAGGCTCACGCACTCATTGTCGCAGAGGACATCGATCAACTGGAGGCTGAAGCTCACATCTTCAACATCTCTATCTTGAGGAATGAAGAACCCAGTAACAATGACTAGGTAACTTAGGTGATGATTCTATACTATTTTCCTTGGTGAGGATTTTGGAAGGCAAGGAGGTTCTTCTCCAAGGTTTTTAACGAGGTAGAAATCATTACTACGTCGAGTTACTTAGAAGTTGTTACTAATGGGTAATAATGTGCAAAGTCACAATGATTTGTGCACTTAGTATTTTGGCGCACCACTTAAGAATTTAGGGACGTCTCGCTGTTTTATTTTTTTAAATCAAACTTCTTGTTGTTTTTATTTCAAACTTCATGTAGTTTGTTTCTTAGGGCTGCGATTTCTCTCTAAGTCTATTTAAGAGAGAAAATCGCCTAAGTGTTATTCAGTGAAGAATTTTGATCAAACTTTTAACGTGTTCTTCTCTCTTTGATTTCTGAGAACTAAAAAAACTCTAAAATTCGAATCTCTTAAAAACTAATCTGTTTACAAGAGATTCTCCTATCCTTCATCATCATCAATTCGATTATCACACTACCACCACACTATCAATCGATCATCTCACCATCACAAACCATCGATCCGATCCACCAGCCACCATCACCACTCCATCGCATCATCGCTGCATTCCATCCACCACATCGCCACATCTATTGCCTCTTGCTTCAAAGTAGATCACCTTGGATCGTATCACGTGGTATCAGAGCCAACTCTGAACCAAAGGCTGAGCGAAACTCTAACCCTAATCTCTGTGCTTTAAATTTTCGTATCTGTATCATTAGGGTTTAGCGAGTTCTGTGCATCGATCTGTTTCCCTTGTTTCGTATCGTTCGTGCTTGTTATTTGTTTTGGATCGATCGCTGTTAGGGTTCCTGCTGTTAGATCAGTTTGATATTTATAATCGAGTTCTGATAAATCGTTGTTATTGTTTTCTAGTTTGATATTTCGAGTCTGTTCAATCCATTGTTGTCGTGATCGTTTAGGTTTATCAAGAGCCTCGTGTCTTCGATTAGTTTGTTAAGAGTCTGCGTGATTTCGTTAGGTTTGATAGGGTTTCGTGATCTCGTAACTAGTTTGTTAGTGTTTTAGAGATTCATTAATTTTCGATTTTTGTTAGGCTTCGTTGTTATCGTTTTTCTCGTTTAGATTTGATAAGAGACTTCAAATTTTCGTTTTTTTTTTTTTTTAGGGTTGAATAAAAAAAAAATTCGTTAAATTTCATTAGTTTAGTTAAGTTTGTTTTTAGATTTCGTGGGGTTTGCACTTTTTTTTATGATGAGTTTTAGTTCGACCATGCTACTGTTTTTGTGATTCCGTCTAGAACAAGTTACTGCGAGTTCTTTTAATTTTTTTCAGGTACCATGGAGCTTTCGGCTGAGGCGATGGAAGCTCTGAACCGAGCAATGTCTCAACAAATTAAAGAAGCGAATCAAGCCATAGCAACTCAGCTCACCCAACAAATCGAACAACTCAACGACAAGTTCGAGACCAAGATGAATGATCTGCTCAAAGACCTCAGTGCAAGTGGAGAAGAGTCGTCTCAAACTCCAACTCCTTCGGAAGCAATGCGCTTAGCAAAGGGTAAAGGGCACATAGGATCTTCACGGAAACTTCCACGCCACCCAACACCTTCCGAAGCCAGGACTAAAGCTAAGTCCAGTCGAAGCCAGATTGGGGGCAGAGAGACTACGTTTAATCCGAGATGGAATCCTACTGGTGCCGAACGAGATGGCCCTAGAGTATATCGTCAGCACCGCAGAGAGGAATATATTGCTGGGCATCGAGTTACCCTGGAATCAGACCCAGAATACTATGAGGAGGACGAAACTTCTGATCATAGCAGAGAAACTGTGAGACGAGATCGAGGACGAGGACATGGTCGAGATTATGATCCTCTACGTCAGCAGCTGCGTCACATCAAAATCCAGTATCCTCCTTTCCATGGAACTAATGATCCCGAAGCTTATCTAGATTGGGAACGGAAGATGGAGTCTAATTTTCTGGTCCAAGGAACTTACGAGCTCAACAAGGTGAAGATTGCCGTTTCAGAATTTCATGGGTATGCGCTTCTATGGTGGGAGCAGTTGGGAGTCACCAGAAATCGCCTGAGGGAACTTCCGATTACTACTTGGGATCAGCTTGTTATACAGATGAGGAAGCAGTTCGTTCCGGCCCATCATCAGCGCGAAATACTCAACAAACTTAGGCGCCCCGTCCAAGGTACGAAGTCTGTTCGAGATTATTATCAGGAATTGGAAACTTTGCTCATTCGTGCAGATTTACGAGAAGGAGAAGAGATGGTAATGTCGAGATTTCTTGGAGGACTTAACCGAGAAATTCAAGACAAGGTGGAACTTCAGGATTTCGCAGATATACAAGAGATGGTGCATAAGGCTGAATTGGTGGAATCTCAAGTCAAGAGGCGAAATTTCAAGTCCACATTCACGCCTAGTGTGCCTAAGCCTAAGGAGATCAGCAAACCAGCTTACTCCAGAGACATCAAACCGCCCTCTACTGGAGTTAAAGAAGAAGCTAAAGCTGAGTTCAAGCCTCGAGGTGGTACTTCTATCAGCAATGTGAGGTGTTTCAAATGTCAAGGAATGGGACATTACTCTCGAGATTGTCCAAACAAGAAGGTTTTCTTGTTACAAGAGGGAGGAGAGATAGTTCCTCAAGAGGACTCAGAGGCCGAATATGAAATAGAGGAAGAGGAAGAAGTTGCCGCCGTGGGCGAGATGCTGGTTGCCAGAAGGACTTTGAGTGTTCAGAGTCAACCTGAAGAGACTTGTCAGCGAGAAAACCTGTTTCATACGAGATGCTTCATTCAAGGAAAAGTTTGCAGCCTGATCATAGATGGAGGAAGTTGTACTAATGCTGCAAGCGAAGAGATGGTTAAGAAGCTCCAGCTCAAGACTATTCCTCATCCAAGACCGTATAAGCTTCAGTGGTTGAATGACAGTGGAGCCTTGACCGTATCTCAGCAAGTTATGGTTTCTCTATCTATTGGGAAGTATGAAGATGAGATTCTATGTGACGTCATTCCCATGGGTTCGAGACATGTGTTGTTAGGCAGACCGTGGCAATCAGATCGTAGGGTGATACACGACGGTTACACCAACAAGCATTCATTCGCAAAATTACCCTCCTACCTCTCACGCTTACCGAGATTTACCAAGATCAGATTCAGATGAAGCTCAAGGAGAAGGAGAAAGTCGCCAACAGCCTCGACATAAACCACAGTGAATTTTCTAAACTCTTTGATCCTGAAATGACTACTTTTATGTTTGTGTACAAGGAATCCCTTGTTAGTACTAACCCTTCACAGGAGCTTCCTAGTGCTATGTTTGAGATTTTGCAGGAATATAAGGACGTTTTTCCAGTAGAAATTCCACCAGGACTACCTCCAATTTGCGGGATAGAGCATCAGATTGACTTGGTACCAGGATCAGCCTTACCTAACAGGCCAGCATACCGAACCAATCCTGTAGAGACTAAGGAGCTGCAGAAGCAAGTGGAAGAGCTGATGAGCAAGGGACATATCCGAGAAAGCTTGAGTCCATGTGCGGTTCCAGTTTTGTTGGTGCCCAAGAAATATGGTTCCTGGAGGATGTGTGTAGACTGCCGAGCTATCAACAACATCACTGTGAAGTATCGGCATCCGATTCCAAGACTAGATGATATGCTGGATGAGCTCTGTGGATCGACAATCTTCTCGAAGATAGATTTGAAGAGTGGGTATCATCAGATCAGAATGAAGGAAGGGGACGAATGGAAAACGGCATTCAAGACAAAGCAAGGACTCTACGAGTGGCTAGTTATGCCGTTTGGTCTCACCAATGCTCCCAGCACCTTCATGAGATTAATGAACCATGCCCTGAGACCATTCATTGGCATGTTCGTAGTGGTTTATTTCGACGACATACTCATCTACAGTAAAGGTTTGGAAGAGCATCTAGACCACATCAGATTGGTTCTTGATGTTCTTCGCTCTCAATCTCTTTTTGCTAATTTATCTAAATGTTCATTCTGCACTAACGAAATTGTTTTCTTAGGCTTTGTAGTAAGTGCAGGAGGAGTTAAAGTAGATGAAGAGAAGATAAAAGCTATCAAGGAGTGGCCAACCCCCAAGAATATTGGAGAAGTCCGAAGTTTCCATGGTTTAGCATGATTCTACAGGCGTTTTGTTCGTGATTTCAGCACCATAGCCGCGCCCTTAACCGAAGTAATCAAGAAAGATGTGGGGTTCAAGTGGGGAGAGGCGCAAGAACAGGCTTTTACAGCCCTTAAAGAGAAGCTTATCAATTCGCCCTTACTAGTACTTCCTGATTTTACTAAGACTTTTGAGATTGAATGCGATGCTTCTGGTGTAGGTATTGGAGCAGTTCTTATGCAGGATAAGAAGCCCGTCGCTTACTTCAGCGAAAAGTTAGGAGGTTCCACGTTGAATTATCCCACTTATGACAAGGAGTTATACGCATTGGTTCGAGCTCTCCAGACATGGCAGCATTACCTATGGCCTAAGGAATTCGTCATTCATACCGATCACGAGTCTCTAAAGCACCTCAAGGGTCAGCAAAAGCTTAACAAAAGACATGGGCGATGGATGGAGTTCATTGAGACATTCCCCTACATTGTTAAGTACAAAAAAGGTAAAGATAATGTGGTCGCAGACGCATTATCCCGGAGGTACACTCTTATGTCGACTTTAACATCAAAGTTGATTGGATTTAAACACATTATAGATCTTTATGAATCTGATACTGACTTTTCTGAGAGCTATGCCAAATGTCATAAGTTTGCCTGTGAGAAATTTTATAGACAGGATGGATACTTGTTCTTCAGTAACCGATTGTGCATACCACGAGGATCTATTCGAGAGTTACTGGTACGAGAAGCTCATGGTGGTGGATTAGCTGGACATTTCGGTGTCACAAAGACACTTCTTGGGCTACAAGAGCACTTCTACTGGCCGAACATGAAGAAGGACGTTGAGAAAATCTGCTCTAGATGTGTTGTATGTAAGATGGCTAAGAGTAAAGTTCAACCTCACGGTTTGTATACTCCTTTGCCTATTCCTTCTCAACCTTGGACTAATATCTCTATGGATTTTGTAGTTGGCTTACCTCGCACCAGAAATGGTAGAGATTCTATTTTTGTAGTTGTTGACAGGTTTAGCAAGATGGCTCACTTCATCGCTAGCCACAAGACAGATGATGCTGTGAATGTAGCTAACTTGTTTTTCAGGGAAGTAGTGAGACTGCATGGAATGCCACAGGTTATCGTTTCAGATCGAGACACAAAGTTCTTAGGACATTTTTGGAGAACACTTTGGGCTAAGCTGGGAACAAAGCTCTCATTCTCGACTACGTGTCATCCTCAGACCGATGGACAGACCGAGGTGGTGAATAGAACGTTGTCCACACTTCTAAGGACTTTGGTGAAAAGTAACCTCAAGACTTGGGAAGAGTGTCTGCCTCATGTCGAGTTTGCTTACAATCACGCTAAGCATTCCGCTACTCTCTTTTCTCCTTTTGAAATTGTATATGGGTTTAATCCACAATCACCTCTAGACTTGATCCCTTTGCCTTTAAGTGGAAAATGCAGCTTGAATGGCAAGGAGAAAGCTGAACAGGTCCGAAGAAT
This sequence comes from Eutrema salsugineum, assembly GCF_000478725.1. Classification (NCBI taxonomy): domain Eukaryota; kingdom Viridiplantae; phylum Streptophyta; class Magnoliopsida; order Brassicales; family Brassicaceae; genus Eutrema; species Eutrema salsugineum. The sequence goes on from NW_006256829.1 coordinate 17,446,618, forward strand.
ACATGCTAAGGCTAAGGAGAACATCGAGAAGAAGACAAAGCAGTATGAGAAGCATGCCAACAAAGGACGAAAGGAGCTGATTTTCGAAGAAGGAGACCTGGTGTGGATCCATCTGAGGAAGGAGCGATTTCCAGCTGAGCGAAAGAACAAGCTAATGCCCAGAGTTGATGGACCAACACAGTCATCAAAAGAATCAACAACAACGCCTATCAGATTGATCTTCAAGGTAAGTATGATGTTTCTGATGCTTTCAATGTTTCTGACTTGCTTCCTTATGTTGCAGATTCAGATTTGAGGACAAATCCTTTTCAAGAGGGAGAGGAACGTGATACGATCCAAGGTGATCTACTCTGAAGCAAGAGGCAATAGATGTGGCGATGTGGTGGATGGAATGCAGCGATGATGCGATGGAGTGGTGATGGTGGCTGGTGGATCGGATCGATGGTTTGTGATGGTGAGATGATCGATTGATAGTGTGGTGGTAGTGTGATAATCGAATTGATGATGATGAAGGATAGAAGAATCTCTTGTAAACAGATTAGCTTTTAAGAGATTCGAATTTCAGAGTTTTTTTAGTTCTCAGAAATCAAAGAGAGAAGAACACGTTAAACGTTTGATCAAAATTCTTCAATGAATAACACTTAGGTGATTTTCTCTCTTTAATAGACTTAGAGAGAAATCGCAGCCCTAAGAAACAAACTACATGAAGTTTGAAATAAAAACAACAAGAAGTTTGATTTAAAAAAATAAAACAGCGAGGCGTCCCTAAATTCCTAAGTGGTGCGCCAAAATACTAAGTGCACAAGTCATTGTGACTTTGCACATTATTACCCATTAGTAACAACTTCTAAGTAACTCAATGTAGCAATGATTTCTGCCTCGTTAAAAACCTTGGAGAAGAACCTCCTTGCCTTCCAAAATCCTCACCAAGGAAAAGAGTACAGAATCATCCCTAAGTTACCTAGTCATTGTTACTGGGTTCTTCATTCCTCAAGATAGAGATGTTGAAGATGTGAGCTCCAGCCTCCAGTTGATCGATGTCCTCTGCGGCAATGAGTGCGTGAGCCTCCTTAGCCATTTCTCTAGCTCTGGAACGAGTGATCCTGCCAGCTACCTCTGGTTCCTCCTCCTCTGAGCTGGTCACGATCATATCAAGACGGATCCATTATTTATTATGATAGGGTGTATAATTTGCAATTTTATTATTTTAATAATCAGTTCATTCGAAGAAAATCATGTTAATAATCAAAATCATGGAAAGTAAGATTGTACGTCCTTCCACTGACAAATTAAGCCCTCTACAATTGTTTCTTTTTGGTTGAGTTAAGGTTCTAGTTAAGATTTAATATTTGATTCTTTGTGATGATGGAGCATTACAATTCCAAAAAAAACGTTATTTCCTTTTATTTTATTAATAGTAAATGCATTCATGGCAATCTATGTCTTGTCTCCCTAATTTTCTGAAATTTTAAATCAATCTTCTCCCTCATAATAAATCCCTCTTTATTCCTTCTGTCCCTCTTTATATATTTTCTGGCACAAGCCAAAACATGTACAGACACAAAAAGATCAGACTATTTTATCGGGAAAAAGATCCAAGCAAAATTATAACAGCCATGGCTTCACATTGGACAATACCAAAGCTTGTCACTTGGAGAGTCAAAGATTGGGCTTCCTGTTTCTTGGCTTCCAAGATTTCTCTAGGTCTTCCTCAATTCTCTTATATATTGCTTAAATTATTTTACTGATTATATTGCTTCCAAGAGTCAAAATTATATTGCTATATTTTTCAAACCTATTTATTGCTTAAATCATTTTACTGATTATATATATAATAGATGTAGATGAAGATGGAGTTAAAAATGACGGGAACTCTAGCAACTACAATAATCTAATGTTCAAGAGGACAAAGAAGAAGATGAAGAGTAAGAAGAAGAGATCAGAGAGGAAACTCAGCAGCAGCGTTTCTCCGACGTTAACGTCTAAGCCACCGGTTTTAGACGAAGCTGGCTTCATTGACTTATGCTTCCACCGCGAAGACGGAGGTTTCGATGTTGTGAAAGATGAGAAGAAAGAGGTGGAATTGTCGCCGGAAAAGTCACTGGTGAATCATAAGGTTCGTTTTCTGGAAACCTCAAATCCTTTTAAACTTTGAAAAAACTTCCCCATGCTAAAGGATGTGCAAATGGTGCATTTGAACAGGGTTCTGACTTGAAACTTATTTGTCGGGATCAATTATAAAGATAAAATAAATTATTTTTAAATAGCATAAAAAATTATAATATATTAACTGTATAAGTTTTACAAATCTGATTTTATAATAATTTCTTAAATTTATCTCTACGATAAAAATGATGTGCAAATGGTGCATTTGAACAGGGTTCTGACTTGAAACTTTTTTTTCGAGATCAATTATAAAGATAAAGTAAATTATTTTTAAATAGCATAAAAAATTATAATATATTAACTGTATAAGTTTTACAAATCTGATTTTATAAGAATTTCTTATATTTATCTCTACAATAAAAATGAATAACATTTTACAAGTCGTAAGTTTCATATAAATTGATCTTGTTTAAATGAAATGTTTCATTAAATAGATAGTATATTATTAAATCTTAAAATCCACGTTTTAATAAGATAACCAAAAAAAAGTACCTAAAATTCAAATAATAAGTTAGAGAAGAGAGAATAAAATATATATATATATACATATATTTTAAACGTTCTTGGGTTTTTTTATTTTTGACAGGTTTTATAAACTTTTATAAAATTATAAAACAATTTTTATTTGATAATAAATTCCCGTGCGTTGATGTACAGGTTTTTTCCTAGTAATATTAATTTGATCGAATTTTGTGTGTATGTAGATTATAATCTATTATATAAAAGTTGGGTTGTGTCTCACAATCTTGACACATCAGCATCTATTATTTTGACACATCAGATTTATAAAATAATTTATAATTTATTTTATTGATTTTGAATTATTTAGAAAACACAAAAGTCCTAAATCATTAAATACAATACAAACAATAAACTTCTTATCTTTTTTATTTTTTTTTTTGGGTTAAAATTCTTCTGCTTTGATTTTAGTGAGAGAGAATAAACTATTATTTATTCTTATTCTATTGATTATTGATGAAGATAGTCCAACAAAAAATCAAATGTAATTTGAGAAAACAAAAAAAGATCAACTGCATAATCTCTGAAAAGCTTAATGAATATCAGGAAGTCAACAACATAAAGTTATGGAACTAAAGGTGAATGATCATCTCTTTGTTTATAACATGCATTTGGATTACAAATCTTTTTAGTTTATATGTTGCCTTCAGATTTTAAATCTTGACTTATTTGTATGCTCAAAAGTCCAAATAATATCCCTTTAAAAGGAGTCAAGAAAATGAATACAACATATTTAGAGAAAAAAAATATTTTTAGTTGTAATGACTAATGATGACTAAGGAATTTTTGTTTTGTAAAAAGTCGTATTTCTCTGATGCAACAAATTATTCGGAAGTACTTGTAAAATTTACCAATACGTTTCTCTTATGCATAAAACTTCGCAACTTTAGACGTAAAAACTAAAATTTGTAACCAAATGAAGGGAATGATAAATCTTATTAACTTTAAAAATTCGAAATAATACAACTAAAATCATAGAAGTAAGTAACTATTTTGGAAAGAAATTTAAATAAATAAAAAATCTCATAACTGTAGAGTTTGGATATTTAAATTATTTTTTCGTATTCTATAGTCTTTTCAGACGAATTTCATAATTGTAGGATTTGGATTTTTAATTTGATTTCAATTTTATATGTTTCTTTTCCTAAAGTTGTAGATTTGGGCTTATATGCCAATTTTTTGTACCAAAGTTTTCTACTTCTACATAAAGCATCCCAAAAAGTAAAACAGATGTTAAGAGGATGAAATTGTGTGACCAAAGCCTCGGTAATCTTTTCAAGCATGCAAGTGTTCTATAGCATATGGAACTATGGAAACATAAGACGTCACTTTGAGAAAATTTGGGCTGATAGTTTTTAAATTCGCTTTAGTTATGAATATTAAAGTTAGCGATTAAATTCAAGTGAAAGATTTAGCATAGAAGACTATCTCCAACGTGAGATCTGTAGTGATTTCATACTAAAAACTTGGTGAAGAAAAGTGGTCATGAGTTTAATACAATTTGGGATATCATAGTTAGAACTCCATTATATTCATTTTTGATTTCAGAAGAGTTTATGAAATACTTTACCAATTAAAATAGGAAAATCCAAATAAAATTTATCTATTTATTTATAGGATATGCCTCTTGAGTTTATAACCATAAGTTGATATTTTATACTTAGTATTTGTTGGATTATATCAACTCTAGATTTTGTTTAGTATAATATGTGTTTGATTAGCTTCTTTGAAGACAAAATAATAGCTAAAAATAAACTGATAAAAATTTTACTTTTAAAAGAATTAAATAACAAACTTTTTTTTTACATGTATATGATAACCTCAAAAAGAAAATTCTGAATTAAGTTTATTTAAAGTTACAAAAAAGCTTAAAAATATTTTAAAAAACATTAAAAAGACTTCGTGCATTTGCACGGGTAATCATCTAGTATATAGATTAAAATAGAAACTAGATTCTTTTTAATAAAACTATTTCCTTCCCACAAACACATTTAAAATCATTTGACGCATCAAATATTATATGTCTAACATGGACAAAATTTATAGAAACCGGACTTTTGAACAACTTTTGCCTTGAAGCTTTTGACTTTATATTGATTTTTCTGTAACAACAGCTTATTTATGGAGATCAAGGCATAGGAAATACAAATAAGAAAAACTCGCTGAAGATTAAAGGGCCAGAACAAGATCCGGACGATAAGACTACATGCCAAGAAACTGAAGATGTCTCTTGTGATGCTCATGAGGTATTGTCTCTAATTTAAGATGTTTCTTTTTTTTTTCTAACTTAGATAATTTGCTATTTTTATCTATTTGTATACTTTTGGCTGTTGTAGAAGAACGAGGAGGAAGAAGAAGAAGAGATGGGCGCCTTTGACGAATCAAGCGAGTCTAATCACTCAGATGAAGCAAGAGGATCTTTTGCATTTCCCATGTGAGTTTCAATAGCAACAAAAAAGTTAACTTTTGATTGGTTGTCTTGTTTGGAAATTAGGGTGTCCGAATTAACATTTTGGGATTAAAAATGATGCAGATTGGGGGTTGAGTGGATAGGGAGCCCTGTTCACATGCCTAAATCAGATGACTTGTCTCCCAAGAAACAAAAGCCCATTGATTTCGGGTTCGAATGCTGTAGGTTCTGAAAAAAGAAAACACTCTGAAGCTTATAGGATTCTTTCATACTACTCTAGCTTATGGGATTCTTTCATACTACTCTATTTCTGAGTAAAGAAACACTCTGAAAGATAAGATTATCTACAATCTCGATTTAAACAAGAACTACTCTGTCACAGCTCTGTTTATGAGATTCTTTTGTACTATTCTGTCACAGTAGTAACATACACTCGTGCTCGTGCGTCTACTATTCTCCTCATTTCTGTTTCATATACGTCTTCCTGATTTTGATAGGATCCAACATGGTAAAACGATGAGTCTCCTTTTTAACAATGTTTCTCCTGTTTTCGAACAATGAGTTTTAAGAGGTTTCCAACAATGTTTCCAACAATGAGTTTTAAGAGGTTTCCAACAATGTTTCGAACAATGAGTTTTAAGAGGTTTCCAACAATGTCCTTTTTAACAATGTTTCTCCTGTTTTCGAACCAGGATGGTTCATTGACTGTAGACCATGATCCGAGTTTTTGAATTTTTACTTTTCTTAATTGTCGGTACTGAATGAATTTACGATTCTAATATAAAATTTCGTTGACCAGACATTAATTCCAATCTGTTTATCAGTCACATTGGTTTCACACCCAAATTAACAGTCTAATCATTTGAATTTCAAGAGAAATAGCCTAAGTGAAAAAGAAATTTGCATATTTTGGGAATTCTCAAATAGCAATTATAAAAGTATAGATAGGAGACCCAAAATGTTACAAATTACACGAGAATGAGAAAATAATGATACAATCTACTACTATTGACTAATACCTCTTTAGAAAAGGCTTTTATATTAGAGGTTGAAATTGAGAGAATGAAAACTGAGATTCATCTTCTTGTGGCTTCTTCTTGAATCCTCTACTCCAAAACACTGAGATCTTTGGCGACACATCGATGCCACAGCCTCTTTCATGGACTCTGGTCCACATGCCAAAACTCCTATACTCGACCATCCTCTCAAGTTCTTCCCAAACTCCGACAATATCTCTGTGTTAGACAAAAATGCTTCAGAACCTTAAGAGACAATATAACTCAAAAATATATATTGAAGTTTTGATTAACAAATACCTTGGAATTCTGGCCTTTCTCCGATATGTATTTCATGTTCCTCAACATGTGCAATTGGTATTAACTCGGTGAAGTTTCTTTCCTCTGGTTTTACTTCTTCTTTAGACATTCTTGGTGCCTCTCTGTTTTGTCGTCTCCACTTTAGAATAGTTGCAGCTAAACCTCCGGTTGCTATAGCTATAAAGTAAGATACAATGATAACCAAATCTGGAACCCACGAAGGAACCTTTTCTTTAGCTGTCTTCATTTCTCCTGAAGCAGCTAATTTCATAGAATGTGAATGATTCTTGTGTTCAGAAGGTATAAAGAAATGGCATAAACCAATAAGCAACCCGAGAAACATGAGAACGGTTATAAGGACTAATGTGGCAAGCCATCTAAAACTGTCAGGGCCAAGAATTGGGAATCTTGAATAGTCCTCCTCGGTTCCTAGGTGAATAGACTGAACTTGTGATTGAGCCAAGAAGTCTTGTAATGTTGTTGGTCCATTCGAATGCTTTTTCTCTTGGGTGACAAAAACTTTTATCTTGAGACTTAAGTTGTGGATTGGGGTAAAGAGCATAGAGGATATTGGAATCAACATGTTAATGTCTTGGAATGTCCTGACCGCAAATACGAGCTGCACTCTCTTGGGAGATTTGAGTCGGTTTTCGCACGCCAATTCCTGCAAAATACTTAGAAATGGCGTAATACCGATTCCTCCCGCCACAAGAAACAGAGTATCATACCTGCCAAAAACAGTCAGTACTTTCAGGTTTGAGCAATTCATAGAAATTGAGCTGATGCAAATAGTGTTTTAGCAACCTGAGGAAATATGCCGAGGCAGGGCCATAAGGACCTTCTACTCTTATGGTCATGTTGTTAATATTCTTATCAGAATTTGCAGCTTCTTCTACTATTTTATAAACAGAATCTGTCCATCTTCCTTCACATTTCATCATAACAGACAATGTGTGTTTGTCTACACTTGAGCTCGATGTAATACTAAACGGATGCCATTGAAATTGTGAGATCAACGGGATGTTCACAAATATAAAACTCGATGGAACGTAGTTAAGCCCTGCAAAATACCAGAAAAAAAAAATCACTAAAATAAAGTAAATCCTTTTTATATGTGTAATATAATAAATACAGAAAAATGTACTTTCTTACTTAGGTGCTTTGGCAAGACAAGCTCAATGGCTTTACAAGAGAAGAGACGTGCGGAAAGAACGCAGCTTTCGGATTGTGATTGAACAATCCGAAGTGTCTTGTCGAGTCCAAAGAGAAAGACTCCAGGGAGGATCCAGTAGAAGTGACGATCACCAGCATGAAACAAGAAAGATACAAGAAAGAGTATATACAAATGGTGTGTGTAGTAAAAAACTTCAAATTTCTTCCTTCGAATTTGAGGAAGTGATGTGACCCACATCAGCAATCCTGTTACAAGACTGATCACTCCAGCTACATATATCCGGCCTGTTCTCTGCCATTTCCAAATCTGTTTTTTTTTTTTTGGTTTTTTTGTACCCCAAGAAAGAGTCATGAACTACTGTTCAAGATTGTTATAAAGAATTTGACTTGTACTTTTTTCTTACCTCTTCTTCAATGTGATGAGTAATAGTCCATATGAACAAGGTGCTTCCTCCATGAACCAAAGAAAAGAATATCAAACCGTTCCCAAGCCATACATGATATCTTACAGAAGCTGCAAACTGAATGTTGAGTAACCGGAACATCGAAAGTCCTCTCAAGACAGGGAAAAGAAGCAGAGAGAGACAGGCTTCGGCTAATAGACCGAACCTTGTAGCTACTCTAAAGTACTTAAGCTGCCATCTGTGAACATATAACAAGTCAACAATTCTATATAGAATAGGCTGTATATTTTCAAAATTGGAGAGCAACTTTACAGTTCAAGATTCATGGTTTTGATAGGCGTCAGCTTGTTGAAGTCGTTGGAGACGCGAGCGTAGAAGGTCCAAGCTAGAAAGAGTAGGAACAGAAGAAGAGCAATGATCTCGAAACAAGACACAATTCCGATGAAGCTATTGATAATGGCTGGTCTTGAGACATTAAAATCTACACTCTTCCCTCCTCTATTGCTCATTGTGAAAACAAGTAGACAAAAACCTATTATATCAAATTTTTGATCTTTTACTTACTTTTAACTATGACGCAAAAACTGAAATTATATTACCTTGTTGAACGATTGTATAGCGGGAGTAAACTCAAGTAAATGAGTCCAATTATAGAAAGAGCAATAGGAGGGAATGAGAACACGGCAAAGCTGAGACCTGATGAATCATAATTGGAGAAATCAGAGATACACAGAAGTAAAATAAGAGAAGATTTGGGCTACTTACCGTAATAGCTGAAGAAAGTGTGTCTGATGATATCTTCTGCTTGACGCCAAGATTGTATCCATAAAGTGGTGGGTTTTATGATCCAGAGAGAAATCCAACCGATAAGTAAGAGATTCATAAGTACTCGGAGCACAAGTAGTGTCAACACTTTGCCCATTTTTCTATTCACTATTTTAGTTAGTTCCAATGTTAGAGGGTGGTTTGGTTTTTGTTCAGCTTCTTTTAGTTTCTCTTTATATGGAATCTAAAGAAAGAAGACCCAATAAAAGGGCCCCACCACCATGTCACGGCTTGCTTTCACTTCAACACTTAGTACAACCTTTCATTCTCAAGAGGTGTTGATTATAGAGTAATGAGAATTATAGAGTATAATAGAGAGGAAAAGAAAACAAAGAGTTAGAAGAACAATATGAACCTGTCAAGGCTAGATTCCCAGTTTTTGTTATTTGATAGGTAGTTTTAAGTTGGAGTATTAGTTTGTCATCCCTTCAATGTATTTTTTTGATGTTTTCTTTGGTTTCCGGGGATTTATCAATATCCCGTGGGCTTTTGACTCCCGAGGACGAATTCTTGCCGGCTTGGTAATTTACCTTGTATCCCACTCTGTGTTTCACTTTGGAGTTCTACTTTGATAATAAAATCTAGACCAAAAAAGTAGAAATAAGTGAAAATTGTATGTTGCACAAAAACAGAAGTGGAAAATTGTATTTATATCTATGAAAGCAAAGAGGAAAAAATTAATCAGTATAACGCTAAAAAAAGGGTGGAAAAAGGTTATCATAAAAACAGACAAAAGAATCCAGCGAAAAATCGCAGGAAATCTCTCTCTACTTTTTCTTTGTGATTGGTCAGAGTAAAAGAAAATTCAGCAATTATAACTTCTTTCATAAAAACATTTTGACTTTATAGTTCAGCACCTGTCGATGGTTTTTTTTTTTTTTTTTTTTGGGTCGACAACATACTTCATTGCATAAGAAAGTTATTACAACACTGTCGATGGGTTTTACTAAGGATATTGGAGTCGGTGTAAATTTTAGCCAAATTATTCTAGTTTATGTTTGAATTGGTACAGCTATATATAGCCAATTTAATACAGGATATAAAATAAAAATATGTAGCTTATATAATTATGTTTTAACTACGGGCAAGTTATTGTATAAACTAGGTGAATACCCGCACATAAAGTGCGGGTTTTTCTTTTTAACTATTTTCAAATCTTATATAAAAAAATATAATTATTTTTGTTATGTGTGTTAGTATATTATTATAAATAATTTTTAAAAATTTATATATATAAAAAAAATCTTAAAAATTAATTTAAAATGCAACATCATAAATATAAAAATAAATATAATCATTATTATTTGAGATGTATATTAGTATGCTATTATAAATAATTTTAAAAATTTTATCCAAAAAAATTAAAAATCAATTTAAAATATAATATTATAAAAAGTTAAGAATTATATAAAATTACAATAAATATCAATCAATATCAATCAATTAATAAAAAACTGTTCATATTCTTTGAATGTTTTAAAATTTGATATTAAAATTTTTTTAAAAAAATAAATTATAACTTTAAATTATAAAAGTGATACATGTCATCTCCATATCAATTTAAAATGATGATGTGTCACTCATATGGAGAGAGTTGGTTATCTTTTATATATAAAATTGACCATTTTCCCCGTGACTCACACCCTTAATTTTACTGCCCGTTCAATCAGTTGTTAATTTTTTTTTTGTCAAGATAAATTATTTATTTTTGAAAATTATTTTGTGCTAGAAATTAAGAACATGATGCGAAACCTTCACTAAGTGGTAATCTAACGGTTGAAGAGTTTACCTTGAATGCTTTTCTTTAGCAAGGGAGTCTTTTTACAGCGATTTCAATCATCTTGACTTGATTACCTTGTAACAAAATCTAAACTTGATGCTTAAACATGTACAATCTCTTGGACCAAATTTAATCAAAGCCCAATAGCTTATTAATTTGCAAAGGTATGAAAAGAAATAATAGATTATACACTTTGTGTATTAGAGGAGAGGAGATATTTTCTGGTTCAAGATTGTTTTAAATTGCTGGTCAATCAAGCAATTTAATTCAATATTGATTGTCTCTTTTATCCACAACTGACTCAAAATCAATTTAAATTTGTAACTTCCACATCTCTCTATTATTGTCTATATTTATTGGACAAAACTATAAGATTATATAAAAAGGCTATTGTCTTTCTTATTTTATCTGAATGCACTTTTTCTGCTTTACACAGAGAAAAAATTCACACTACACAAAAAACTCTCTCTTGCTTTAGTTTTCTTTCAAAGTAAGTCCGAAAGTATATCGTAGAATGATCAGTTCGTCAATTCTATAATTGGATGCTGCGATTATAGTTTCAAGTGGTTGTATTCTGGGATTCTTTATCTCATAAACCGTCACACTGTAGGAGATAATTCGGATTAAGAAAAAAGTCATACTCACCTAAACTTCTCGTATTTTTTTTTAATCGTATTTTCAAAATGTTTTTATCTGAAAATCTTCTCTACATATTTTTGCAATATAAGTCTCCATATTTTACACCTACAGTCTTAATCCGAAATAATATGATCTTCATCGGATCCTATATTGCAAAATTTTTCTTTCTCAAACAAATTTCAGGAAGTTTTGTTTCTCCTTCAAAAATGCTTTCCGCGGGCGTCAAACAAACCAGTTAGCACTGATAGTTTCCAAGATTTAAGAAAAAATGACTCTCGTATACGAAGAAACAACTTCCACGAAGGCCATTAGCAAGTTACGCGAACTGTTCTCTTTCATACAAATCAAAAACGATCTTAAATCGTAGACGAGAAAGTGTCTAGCAACTTCCCTAAAATGTCTATAAATCGTCTCGGTACGCCTTCGAGCTATATCCGTGAACGATTTTTGAGTTAAAAAAAAAAATACTCAAAGCAATTCTACAAACACTTTATAGCGATGTTTAAAAAACGCAGTACTTAGCGACTTATAATTTTTTAATCGCTATTTTATTGGTTCTATTTTAAGAATCTGATATATTTTCTGTCTTTTTTGAAAATATGTTTAACAAGATTGAAAAATCCTCAAACTTTGACTAAATGTCAAAAGTGTTAAATGTCCCATATTTGATATTTGGATTTGAATTTGGGTTTAGATTTGTTAATTGAGTATTATGTCCATTAACTTATCTTTGAGCCCATATTTGTGTTGATCTTTTGTGCTTGTTTAGACACAAAAAAACAAATCCATAAAAAAGTATATTATTTGAAATGGTCAAAACATAATATCTTCTCCATTCAATTTTGTAATCAAATCGTAAGTTACAAAGTGAGTAATTCATGTGAATTGAATTCTTCCATTAAGTCACTTGTCTCTGGTTTTCCTAAAGGCCATAAAACGTGACACACAAAGAAATAGCCCATTCAGGCTAAGAAAAATGGAGGTCCAAAATGGATTGCTTGTAAAGCTTAAAATGCACATTTGTTAAATGTCCCATATTGGAAGCATAAGGTGAAATTCATCTTGTATATAAAGTGGAGAAATTATAAAAAGGTTAAAAACCTTAATATTTTTAATAAAATGAGATATCTGGGCTGGACTCAGGTTTTATGATCAGGCAAATAAGAGAAATTTTTTTTGACCCGAAATTCATTTGCTAATTGTTTGATTAAGTCAACAATGCATAACATCTCATTTATTGTTGTGTAACAACATAAATAAAGTATGATTGATTTTATAACATTTCAATCTTGACTTTATGAGGACACTTGATTCTCACGATAAGCTCATAATGAAAAATTCAAACTTGAATTCCTTTTGTAACATACAAAGTTTAATGTGGAAAATCAAAACGTCTATACCCACTTTATGGCTCTTGTTAAGCATTTGGGCTATAAAAGAAAGCCATCATCTCATTCGTCTAAGGTTGGGATAATACACACAGGAATGTGAAACATGTGTCCAAGCAAAACTCATAAAAATTCCATCACCTCATTTCGAACAAACTACCAAACCTCTAGGTCTAATACACACAGTCTTGTGACTACATCTATTTACTATGAAGTAAAGATGAAGTCTTAGAAAAATTCAAAGAATATAAAACCAAAGTTGAAAATCAACTCGGAAAAACTATTAAGTTAAAAGTGATAGAAGAGGTGAATATGATAGTCCATTTAATGTTTTTTTTTGTTAAGAAAAAGGCATTATACATCAAACCACTACTCCTTACTTACCAGAATCTAATGGAATTGCGGAACGGCCTGGTAGTATACCTTTGTACAAATACCTGAAAGTGTGACGGTGCTTAGCCAATCAGCCATCACCCAGGCACTGAATAATCTCTATAATGGTAAATCGCATCATATAAGAAGACAACATAAAAGCATTAGAAACTTGATCACAACTAGAGTAACCTCAATAGATTACATAAAATTAGCTGAAAACCTAGCAGATCCATTTACCAAGGGTCTAGCTCGTGATCAAGTTACTAATGTCATCGAAGGGAATGGGTTTAAAGCCTATGACTTAAGAGGATGTTTGATGGACACCCCACCTACGTGACTAGAGATCCCAATATGTTAGGTTCCAAAGGGAGAACTAAGTCAAACAAAATCTAACGCACTGAAAGACTTATTGTCTTTACCTAGTTCCCAAGATGATAACAAGCTTACATACAATGCTCATTGTATATCTACAAGGATAAGAATAGCTTTTAATGATAAGACCATAGCTTTGATATAGCAGTGGACTATTCAAAACTCTTAAAACAATGAATATTGGCAAATCACCTAATGAGTGTGAAGTGAGCCGTTTCTAGGAGATTGAAGAACAGAATATGTTCTCCAAGTTCACTCATGATTAACCAGGCAAGTTCATGGCCAAAATGAATACAATAGAGAACTAAGTTCTACGAGAAAATGAAATTGGGTTGTATCTGTTGTCTCAGTTTACATTAAAATCCGGGTGGTTCAAGACATCATGTTCACCTCCTGACCAAGTAAGCCCGACATATATTAACATTGAGTGGTTCAAGGTTGAAACACACTACCATCTCAAATACAGTGATTTTTCTCTTATACTCTTGAAAGTCTGTCTAGTCTAGTCAAGTCAAGTTGCGTCTAGTCTAGTTAAGTCAATTTTATCGAGTCAGTCCGGCCTTCGTATGTCTAGAGTTCTTTCTATTCATGTGAATGATTGTTGGACCATATTTAATCAAAGCCCAATGGCTTATTAATTTAGAAAAGTGTGAAAAGAAATAAGAGATTATACACTATGTGTATTAGAGGAGAGGAGATATTTTCTAGCTCAAGATTATTTTAAATTGCTGGTCAACCAAGCAATTTAATTCAATAGTGATTGTCTCCTTTATTTACAATTGAAAATCAGGATTAATTTGAATTTGTAATCTCCACATCTCTCCATTATTGCATATATTCTCCATTATTGCCTATATTTATTAAGCAAAACTACGAGACTATATAAAAGGGCTATTGTCTTTCTTATTTTCTTCTTTATACAGAGAAAAAACTCACACTACACAGTAATCTCTCATTTGCTTTAGTCTTTTTTTCAAAGTAAGTCCGAGAGTATATCGTAGAACAATCAATTTGTCGATTTTATAATTGGATGCTGCGATGATAGTTTCAAGTGGTTGTATCCTGTGATTCGTTATCTCATAAACCGCCACACTGTAGGAGATACTTCAGATTAAGGAAAGTATCATACTCGCCTCCACTTCTTGTATTTTTTCTTAATCGTATTTTCAAAATGGTTTTTTTATCTGAAAATCTTCTCTACATATTGTTGCAATATTTGTCTCCATATTTTACACCTACACAATCCAATCACAGCGATAGAAAATGCATTTTGAACAAATTGATAATGCATGCTTTATAGAGCATTTCAGAAATAGGATCCACCAGTCTACATCATAGTTGTCAGAATATCTCGTGATTTTTATGACAATATAGGTGTTTTAGATATAGCCGTAGACATTCGTTGTAATCATCCACCTTAACAGCCCAATTTGGTAGACAGTTGAGAATAGAGATGTCAAACAAACCATAACCTGCGGGCCAGAGTCAATAAGAACTACTCTGGGGTGGGTATGGACATTATTTTCCTTGTCTATTAAAGAGCAGAACTTGCAGTTCCACCCATTGCGGTTCACGAGTTAAACAGAGTGATCCGATGCAGATTCACGGGTTTGCGGGTGACCTTCAAAACATAATTCTAAAAGAATTTGTGAAACTCTCGCAGAAAAAGCTTACAAAGTCTGCAAAAGTTCTGAGATAGTTCTACAAAAAAAATGGTAGCTAGGAGGTCTATAGAAGGTCTTAAACATTGCATAGGTGGACCTGTATATACGTTTGAGGACGCACAGGGCAGCGAGACGGTGCCATGGGCCTATGAAAGTTAACTAGAAAAGCTATACTGAAACCAAATTTCACATCCACTTACGTGCAGTCTGATTGGGAAAGTCCACATATCTTGCAGTTTTTTTTGACTTGGTCGATGTTTATGACTTGGAAAAATGGTTGGGTCGTGGGTTACTCCTCCTTTACTCTTTTTTACTTGTAGTTTGGTTATAACCTTATAAATTTAAAGCTTAATCGCCTATTGAATCTCCTCTCTATGGTGGAGTGAAAATAGATTTTCATTGAATTTAGATGGAAAGAAACACTCTCCTCCATTCTCAATTCCATGTCCGTAGCTCTCCTAGCTCGTGACATTCACCAAACTATTAAGAGTAAGCTGGGGAGTCATTGATAGACCTAATAACATCATCTCCTATTCTACAATACAACCTGATCAGGTCACGTACTTATCTCTCTGGTTGAATTCTTGTATTTTGCTTATCCCTTGCTCCCATTCTTTTTTAATTTTAAGCATTTTTATTCTCTAAGCGGCTTAATTTGTTCTCCAAATGGTATCAATGTAAGAGAAAAATAGCGACAAGGAATTTATTTATGAAAAAAAAATAGAGACAAGGAATAATGCATTTTTACTGAAAAATCGACACAGGACAATTAGATATCCGGCTTGCAATATTTCAGTTTGTGGTTTATGACACTATCAAACTTATTAAACAAATTAAAGTTTCAAATATTAAGCGTATTACCGTTGATTCAAAAAACATTAATTAATTCAGTTCTGTTTCTTTTCCACCCCTAACTCTGCATACTCTTGAGATCTTACATATATTACATCCCCATGCAGAACTATTAAACTAATGTATTCTCTCTTTAGTCTTTGTTTTCAGTATCATAACCAACTTAATATTCATCATAATTATAAGTATATGTCTTTATCGGGAAAGGATAAAGGATAAGTTTATGCCTCTTAATCGAAGATTTCTTAAAAATACTAGTTTTAGGATCATAGACGTGTAGTATAAAAAGACTCGAGAGTTGAGGTGTAGCATTAACGAATCGACGGCCATGCGTTTTCAAATTAGTTGCCTAGTCCACTTTGATATTGAAAAGCATGAATGATGTTGAAAATATCTTTGAGGAGTTTACAGGATACGGTTCGAAGTGCTAGTCACGATCTTGTAGCCGATTTGAGGAGAGTTGGTCCCTCAGCTAGATAGTGGAGTGATGGTCCATCCGATAATGCATCTCACCCTTTGTCACTGAAGTATGTAATTAACCTATAGAAACCAGTCAAAACAATATGATTAAAACTCAAATTAATAAAGAACAAGAAGGAAAAAATAAAAGAGTTCAAGATAATTCAGTGCCAGAGGGTGAGATTGGTTTCTAAAGGTTCTTTATCTCTTTCATCACTCTTTTTTTTTTTTAATATTAATTTAAAAGTTAAACTAGATACAATTAAAAGGCCGGCTATTCTTTCGGGCACTTAGTGATGTTAACTATTATTGAACAATCGGTCTTTAGGGCATCTCCAAAAGTAACCTCAAATCTTCGAATATGAATTTTTGTTCACTCTAAAAGCAACTCTAAAACTTCAAATTTTGAGGTTTTGAATAGTGAATAATTTTATATTTCATGAATATTTCACATTTATCTTTATAAATTTTAAATTTGCATATAAAATTAATTAAAAAAACTGAAATTAAAATTTTTATATTTTTATATTTGGGAGCATTATGGAAATAGTTTTTTGAATAATTTGTTGTAATGTAATAATTTACAATGTAGTTTGTGTGTTTTAATTATTATGTTTATGTAACTTTATCTTATAATATAATGTTTTATTTTATTATAATATTTTAGTTAATGATATTTTTTAATGTATGTTTTTTGTTATTTATAAAGTTGTATGATTTTTATTAATAATGATTAAAAGTAAGGATTATAGTGAAATATTTTAAATTTTGTGAGATTAAATTTGAAGTTTTGTTTTTGGAGACAAACATCATCAAACCTTGGCCAACTTCAAATTTGAGATTTGGCCAACCTCAAATTTGAAGTCCTTTTGGAGATGCCGTAAATGCTTGACATGCTATGTTATATTCCATAATGTTAGACATCACACACAGTTAAGCTTCCATCTCACAGTGCTGATGGAATAAACTCCATCTTTGAAATCTAGCATCAAGAAGCACAATGCACCCCTTGAAGTGAAAATCCAACCCAAGCTAAGATCGGGTCTGACCGTTTTCATGACCCACTTGGCATATGATAATTTGAGTTGAAGAGCCAAAGTCTGCTGGGCATCGACTTGATAAAGTGTAGATATTTATGCCTCCTTTCATGCTGAAAATTCACAAACCGTATGGTGGAAAATATCCGGAGGTTCTGAATCAATACCTTGCTAAACTTTTTATACATTTCTTTCCAAAATGAACCACATAATCTATAGAAACACTCTATGGTCTATACGTTGATCATTTTGTTTTAGAATATGCATGCCAAAATACCTAAAGCCTCATCAAACAATAAATTCTGTAAAATTTCTCTAAGGGCTGTAAAAAATTCTTATAGTTCTACCCATCACACATATATGCAGATATATAAGCTGGATATATACAGTGACTTTTTTTTGTGTGAAAAATATGATAATAAAAAATAATAAATATTAACTTATATATATATATCATATCTATTAATAATAACAATATGAAAAACTATGAATGAATCATTGTGTCTTTCTGTTTAATATTATTTTTGAATTGTATTTTTTCGTGTATAACTACTACTTTTATGAAAGATTACTATTGTATGGTTGTGTTTTTTCGTTTATTTTTATTTTTAAACTGTAGAAAAAACTACGAATGAACTGTTATGTCTTTTTTCGTTTAATATTATTTCTAATAGTATAATTTTGTATATAAATGTCAATTTTATGAAAGGTTACTATTGTATGGTTGTGTCTTTTCGTTTATTTTTTTAATTATATATTGTCGTGTATAACTACTAATTTTATAAAAAATTACTATTATATGGTAGTGTCTTTTAGAGTCAGGCTACTTTGGCAAAGGCTTATAGCCAAGTGTATAATGTAAGGCGCGATACCTAGACGTTAGACATGACACCATATGATTTGTTTGGTCTCAACAAAATCTAGCGGATCACTTGACAAAAGTATTACCTAGGGACTTGGTGATAAAGTCAGTTAAGGGGATAAATCAAAGTCCATTTGAAATCTTTAATGATAGGATACCCAATTCTCCTTTGATACAAATTAGAGACTGAATTCAATGTGGAAAGCCTATATCATCCCAAAGTAAGTGCTTAGACCTACAAGAAAGGATTATGATGAAGGTTTCTTCTTAATAGATCTTTTGAAAAACTACTTTTTTTGCAGGTGCAATATTAAAAGTATCTATCTATATAAGTGTGAAGTGTTGCTACTTCAAGAAGTTAAGACTTGGCTTTGTATATGCTCATGAATGGATATGGACATATGGCTTATAATAGTGGCAGGTATACACACTTAGAATACATACGTAGTACTTTCATGTGCCCAAAATGAGTTGAAAGAATTCAATCCATACAACATCTTTATTCTTGGGCATTTGGAATATGTAATATCACTAAGAAGAAAATTCAATCTTCACGACATTTTCATTTATGCATGAATTTGGTATATGAGTTGCTTATTTAGAGAATCTATGATTACACTTAAATGGGAGAGGAATGTTGGATATTAAAGCATTACAGTTATTTTAGTAAACTATTATGGGCTTGCTTGGCGTTAGACTGTAAAGATTTTTAAGTATTTCACAGTTTCAAAGTCTTTTTTTAACCAAACACACTTTTTCTATTTTATTAATTTTAGAGTCTTAAAAATAAGACTTTCTCTTTTCGGTCATAATTTCTAAAAGCTACGTGGGAGGAGCTTTTACCCAAAAAGGTTATTAAAAAATATATATGATTTCTTCCTCCCCAGAATCATTCAAAAGAATTTATAGATTTATATATAAGTAATTACTAACTAAGTTTAAATGATTACATCTTTTTTTCCTTCCTTTTTTTGAGATCCATTTCTTTAATTTGTTTTTTAATTTTATTTTTCTGTTTGTTTATCTTTTTTTTTTAACGTCTGGAGGTTTTATCAAATTCCAAAATCCGAAAACAAACATAGTGATCCAAATCAGTGATAAAGCAAAGCCAAGACAAGGGAAAAGTATCAATCACCAAGGGAAGTGATTCTTGATACTCCATCTCCAAGAAAAAACAGACTAGAAAGCTGCTCTGTGAGACTCCGCTCCCTTCTTTCCTAACCGGGAATCAGACAGACCAGCTATCAAATCCATGAGACCCCGAATCCGCCTTTCATCTGGATTGGCTATCAACTCTGAACGCCCCCAACCGTCCCTACCAGTGAGCCAACGCCGTATACTCTGGGACCTAACGTCCTCTCTCTCGTTGGCCCACCAATCGCCCCTACCAATGAGCCCAACGCTTTCTCTCTTAAGCCCGTTGGCCCACCACTGTCCGACGGTTGGCCATTTTCTAGGACCATGGGCCCACCCCTGTCCGACGGTCGAGAGTCGTTTGGTCCGGGATGCTCGTAAGAGTTGTCTACTGTCCCTGCAATCACCACATGATCTTTCCCCGTGCTTTGTCTTCACTCGCACGGCACCGCAGACTACTTCCCGGTGGGCATCCATCCTGAGATTGCTCCAGCATAAGCACGCTTAACTCTGGAGTTCTCTCAAGACACTTGACCAGAAAAGAAAGTGCACTTTGATGACATAGGTAGTCAAATCAATTCTTATAAGCCTTTTCACATATACCGGAAATCGGGATGTCACATGCTGTTTCCTCTCGATTAATTCTATCCTGAAGCCAAGCTGGTCCACCTAAAGCTAGGTAAGATTGATATCTACCATCTCTAGTAACAGTCCTTGCAATCTCTCTGGTCGTGTAATTTGAGTTTAGAGATTCCATCTCAAAACCCACGTTTATAAAGGATGAGTATAGAGATTAAATTTGCGATGTGAGGGATCTGTAGCGGGGCCATTCCAGGGTTTGGATATGGCTTCAAAAGCCGCACTGCAATCAATTCCCACCGTCACATCTGATATGTGCAAATCTCGGAGACTTTGCAGAGCTCATATCATGTTGGTTTGTTTATCATGTTATTCAAAGTAACAACTAAATTTTAGCATTAAATGTTTTAAAAGTAAAAAGTTACAATAAAAGCTAACAGTAACAGCTCTTACCAAGCAGACCCAACTATTGAGTTTATGGTTATTTTACTAAACATTGCAATTTTTGAGATTATGGTTATTTTACCAAACATTGCAACTCTTGAGTTTATGATTATTTACTAAACATTGCCACTCTTGAGGTTATGGTTATTTGACCAACCATTGCAACTCTTGAGTTTATGGTTATTAAACCATTGCACCTATTGGGATTATGGTTATTCTAAACCATTGCAACTATTGTTTTGTACCCCTAGGAATTCTATTAAAGATCAAGAAATCTTTGGAGAGAAAATAGATAAGAACAAGTAATTGCAAACAATAACTAAAAAAACTAACATAATAACAAACACAGAAAACTCTATATGTATTTCTTGTAACTTAGCCTAGAACAAGAGGGAAATTTTGATTGTTTTATCCTACAAGGATTTCGTGTAAGCCAAGACTCCATAAGGGTCAAAATACTCTTGAAGGAAAGTGCTTCATACACGATTTAATCATTATCCAAGTTCACAATTTATAAAGATCTGGGTTCAACCACAACATTTTCTATTAATAAGAACAATAGAAAAAACTATAAACAAACCATTGCGTTTAATATTATTTTTTAATTGTTCATTTTTGTGTATAACTGCTAATTTTACGAAAGATTACTATTGTGTGGTTGTGTCTTTTCGTTTAATTTTTTAAAACAATAGAAAAAATTACAAATAAACTGTTATGTCTTTCCGTTTAGTATTGTGTTTTAATTGATTGTATTTTTTGGTGTATAAGTATTAATTCTAACGAAAAAAGCTATCAATTTTATGAAAGGCTATTAATGTATGGTTGTGTCTTTTCGTTTATTTTTTTTTTTAAATATACATTTTTGTGTATAACTGCTAATTTTATGAAAGATTATTAGTGTATAGTTGTGTCTTTTTGTCTAATTTTCTTAAACAATAGAAAAACTACAAATGAACTGTTGTGTCCTTCCGTTTAGTATTGTTTTTAATTATATATTTTTTTCATATATAATTGCCAATTTTATGAAAGGTTATTATTGTATGGTTATGTCTTTTCGTTGATTTATTTTATATATTTTTTCGTTTATTACTGCTATAAGTTAGATAATATTTGCTCCGATATCATCTGGTGGAAGAAGAAGTTTCAAAGATGCTCATTTCAACATACTTCGCGTATCAACAACAGTGTAGCGGATTTATTGGCAAAGAATGATCCTCCTAATTTTTTGTTTTATGCTGCAAAATTGTACCCACCAATGTGGTTAGCTAATACTATATCTACGGATTGTAATAATTGTTCTTAATATATATAAAGCATTTTGTCGTAAAAAAACTGCTTATTTTATGGAATGTTATAATCGTATGGTTGTATTCATTACTTTTTTTTGTTAGACATTTTCATACATAACTGCTAATTTTATGAAAATTTTATAATTTTTTTAGTTGTCATCTTCCATACTAAGAAGATAACTTTCAGAAAATCTATGACCATAGAAACATATAGAAGAATTTGATGATTTATATATTGTTCTAAACAAATCATACAAGTAATATCAGTAACATATTGAAGTTTTTCATCCTTCACAAATATACATCTTTGTAAGGAGGCCACTGAATCTTGAGAAGCTGATTTCTGAACAACAACGACCGTATCAAATTCTTGAATAACTGTGCATATGAAATTCCGTAATAGCAGGCATTACGTTGCATATGTGAAGATATAATTATAATATAATTTTACTCAAAAATGGCCAGCATTTGATTTACACTTGGAGGAGTTATAAAGAGTAAGGAGACTTTCAACTTTTTTTCGATTTCACACTTTTACGCGCAAAGAATATGAAAGTGGACGACAACTGAGCTTGAAGTGCTCGGATTTACCTTCATGATGTCATATATGTTAACTCAGTACCACCAGTTCGAGTTATTGAAATGTTGTAGGTATCTACGCTGTCGACCAAAAATTTTTTTACTCAAAATTGAATAATTAGGAGATTTAGAAAGCCTAATGATAGGATACCTAGTTCTCCTTGGATACAACATTAGAGGCTGAATTTAATGTGGAAAGCCTATATCATCCAGAGTAAGTGCTTAGACCTACAAGAAATGATTAGGATGAAGGTTTCTTCTTAATAGATATTTTCAAAAGTTGCATTTTTTGCAGGTGCAAGTTTAAAAATATCTACCTATATTAGTGTGAAGTGTTGTCACTTCAAGAAGTTATGATTTGGCTTTGTATATGCTCATGAATGGATATGGACATATGACTTATAATAGTGGAACGTATAAACACTTAGAATAGTGTTTAAATTTGTATATGTGATATCTTCATATGCCCAAAATGAGTTGATAGAATTCAATCGATAGAACATCCTGATTCTCGGGCATTTGGAATGTGTAATATCACTAAGATGAAAGTTCAATCGTCACGACATTTTTATTAATGCATGAATTTGGTATATGTGTTGTTTATTTAAAGAATCTTTGAGTACACTTAAATGAGAGAGGACTGCTGGAAATTAAAGTGTTACAATTATTTTTGTGAACCATTCTAACTCTTGAGTTTATGGTTATTTTACTAAACATTGCAATTTTTTAGATTATGGTTATTTTACCAACCATTGCAACTCTTGACTTTATGGTTGTTTACTAAACATTGCAACTCTTGACTTTATGGTTATTTACTAAACATTGCAACTCTTGAGTTTATGGTATTTTACCAACCATTGCAACTCTTGAGTTTATGGTTATTAAACCATTGCAACTGTTGAGATTATGGTTATTCTAAACCATTGCAACTATTTTTGTACCCTTAGACATTCTATAAAAGATTGAGAAATCTTTGGAGAGAAAAATAGACAAGAGCAAGTTATTGCGAAGAACAACTAAAAGATAACAACATAATAACAAACACAGAAAACTCTATTTGTATATTTTGTAACTTATCATAGAACAAGACGGAAATTTTGATTGTTTTATCCCACAAGGATTTCGTGTAAGCCAAGGCTTCATAAGGATCAAAATATCTTAAAGAAAAATGCATCATTCACGATTCAATCATTATCCAAGTTCACATTTTTTTTAGATATCGGTGCAACCACAACATTTTCTATTTCCATTTGTTCATTCACGAATACTAATTATATTTGACACACAAATTCTAGCTTTTCAAAATGTACTATTAATATCACACAAATAAGAATAATATGTACAATAATATATGATGTTATAAATTCAAGACAAGTTTAGGTTTCTCAAAGATAATGTTGACTTAAAATTAAAACTATTTCTAATGGTTGAAATCCAAGTATTTTCCAAAATTTTTACAAATCATTTTACATTTGAATTTTTTTCTACAATATTTTGAACTAGAATTTATCCTCTTTTTTTTTTGGATATTTTAACATTTTTTCATATCATAATAATGTTTTTTAAAACTTTTCATTGTAAAAATATATCTATCAGTGATTGATTTCTATCGATAAAATTGATCATGTTTGTTATAATTGTTGTTTAATTTCTTCTCTATTTCAATTGTATAGTTATCTTTTATAAGGATGTATATGTTGAGTTGTACATTATTACATTAATTGTAAACTATGAACTTAAATAGAAATGTGTGTTAATTGTTTTGTACGACTTCGTTCATCTTTGTATCCTTATACTTTTGATAGTCATATCTATTCATTATTTACAATAGTAGTTTTTTTTCTTTCAAAAATTGAATATTCATATCTAAATATCATCACTTTTTGTTATATGTATCTTCACTTATATATATTTAAAATAATTAAGAATTTAAAATACTTGATTTCTCTTGAGATTTCGTGGAGGCTCGAGACCTAGAATAGCCCAATACTAGTATATTAAAATAAATTCACAGTTATAATTGGAACCATGGAAATATGTAAAAATATATTGCTATCATAACTACATTATACATAAGATAAGACACTGTTGCCAGTTGGAGGAAAAAATTACTCTTGGTAAATATTTTAGATGGTGTATTTAGTTAAGGTGAATCTTTTAGCGCCTCATTACTTAGATTGGTGTTATGAACTGCTTTTAGAGGTATTTGGATCTTGTTTCGCAGTTGTCCATATATCTCCACAAATACCTCGACCCCCTAGCTATAACCAACATTCTGGAGCAAACTACCCTTAACCCGATACTAGTATCTGGAACCAGGTAAGGTGAGCTATCCTATTATTAAGGTGACCTGGGTGGGTCGGAGAAGAAATGGTGTACCGAAGTGTAGATTAGACAGAACCTTACAGATTGAGGACTGGCATAATATTTTCTCCCACACAAATGTGGAGTATCTGAAGATGTAGAGATCATACCACATACGCATCATCGCATATATTGGAAGCCCAGCCTTGAAGATTCTGTGAACAAGGTTGGGGAGAATCTTGAGCACGTGCTCACGGCTCCTTCGTATGCTGCACTACGGTATGGAAAAAAGATCTCATTACGAACTCTCAAAAGCTTATAAAGCAACTCCTAGATGAGTTAGACAGAGAAGCAGAGGATGATAATGTCACAGCGGAGGACTTACTGACTATTAATTGGTGGTTATCCAAATATTATCAAGAGGAAGAATTGTATTGGCAACAAAAGAGTAGAGCAATTTGGCTAAAAGAGGTGATAAAACACCAAATTCTTCCACTCTTCAACAAAACAGAGGAAAGCAAGAAACAGGATTCTTGGACTTCTGAACTCTGATAAGGAATGGGCGGATAATGAAAAGGATATCAAAACAATTGCTGTTGGATACTTTGAGTCGCTATTTTATTCCTCGTATTTGAGAGACCCCTCATCTGTGATCCAAGACATCCCCGTGAAAGTTACTACAGCGATGAACGAATGAATGACTAGGGAGTTAACAGAAAAGGAAGTAAGGCGAGCACTCTTCTCCCTGAACCCAGGAAAAGATCCGAGCCCCGATGGACTCACAGCTCTTTTCTTCCTGAAATTCTGGGGAATGATTAAGGCAGATCTCCTTCAGTTGATAAAAGACTTTCAACTCTCTGGTACATTTGAAAAACAGCTTAATGAGACCAACATCTGCCTCATCCCCAAAGGAGACCGTCCCCATGAGATGACATAGTTTAGGCCTATAAGCTTATGTAATATAGGCTACAAGATAATATCCAAGGTCTTGAGCTTATGCTTAAAGATTCTCTTTCCAAATTTAATTTCCGAGACTCAGTCAGTTTTTGTGGCTGGGAGACTGATCACTGATAACATTCTTATTACACAAGAAAACTTTCATGCTCTCCGATCCAACCCCGCGTGTTGGAAGAAGTATATGGTGATAAAGATTGATATGAGTAAGGCATATGACGGGGTCGAGTGACCTTTTCTCAAACCACTAATGGAGAAGATGGGGGTTGAACCTCGTTGGGTTTGCTGGATTATGTACTGAATAACCTCGGTGAAGTATAAAGTTCTCATTAACGGCAGGATCACACCATCTCGCGGGATTAGGCAAGGAGATCTAGTCTCGCCTTACCTCCTCATTCTCTGTACGGAAGAATTAATATCTCAGCTTCAAGGCGCAGAAGCGGAGGAAAAGATCCAAGGCATAAAGATTGCTAGAGCGAGCCCATCTACATCTCACCTCCTCTTTGCTGATGACAACTTTTTCTTTTGTAAGGCAGACCTTTCTCAGAGTAGAGTGGTCATTGATATTATCCGCTCCTATGGCGAGGCTTCACGACAACAAATTAATTTTGTTAAATCCTCCATAATGTTTGGTAGCGATGTACCTACAGCTATAAGGCAAGGGATCAAAGATACCCTTGGTATCTCTCAAGAGGTTGGCATGAGAACCTATTTAGGACTCAAAAGAAGATCCAAGGTTATAAGGCTCAGGTGTTTGTATTTGTTCAGGATAGACTGCAAAACCGGGTCAACTCATGGTCCTCCAAACTGCTCTCCAAAAGAGGAAAATAAGTCTTGATAAAATCTCAGGCTTAAGCGATTCGACTTATGTAATGTCGTACTTTGTTATCCCAAAAGCCCTTTGTGCTAGCTTAAGAGTGTGATAACCAACTTCTGGTTAGTTCCAAGTGTGAGAACAGAGGCTTTCACTGGACGGCGTGGGATGCCCTATGCGATCGACTGAAGGACAGCAGCCTCAGTTCAGGACCCTTGAAGGATTTAACATCATGCTGCTAGCTAAACAACTATGGAGACTCCTACGGTTCCCATACTCCCTCTTATGTCCAGTCTTAAAGGGGAGATATTTCAGATATTGCAATCCCCTTGAAGTCAGTGTCTCTAATCGGCCTTCCTATGGTTGGCGTAGTATGCTAGCGGCAAAACCTCTCCTTGCCTCAGGTATCTGAAAGATTATCGGCTCCGGTGATATGATCAAGACCAGCTTAGGAACTGAGGAGATTGAAGGAGATCAAGGAGAGCCTGAACCAGAATCGAATGAAGACCAAGAGCAGTTGAAACCCGAGGAAGCAAGTATAGACGAAGATAAAGATTTGCATCTTCCGATTGGTCCAATGACGAGATCAAGAGCAATGAAATTCAAGCAAGCTTTTCATAAGCTATTATACACCATTCAGGGCAATCTTAAGTGTGCTAATCCAACTACACTGGTTGTGATACAAGCCACTTAAGAGTTCATCAAGAGAGGTGTTGTGACTTGTGCTCTTTTTCCCTTCGTTTGGTTTTGTCCCAATTGGGTTTTCCAAACAAGGTTTTTAATGAGGCTTGACTACAACACTTTTACAAAAGGCCTCTTGATGGAAACTTAGCCCATTTCGTTCACCAAATGTGATCAAGGAAGAGAGGAGCCTATTTTCAAATTCAAACTAGTCTAAGTCTTAGTCATTGAGTCTTTAAGTCGTCTTAGTTGTCTTTGTTATTTCCTATGTGTTCGAGACTCTCTATGTATTGCTCTTGTCTTTCTTTTCAGTCTATCAAACCTTTTATTTATAAAACTCTCTCTAAATCGTTTGATCACCAGCTTGATTAGTGTTCGGATTATATCCTTTCATTACAAGCTCTTTATTTCTGTTGATAGTCTAAGAGATCTTTCATCTCTCTTAGAAGTATCAAGGCGTCTTCCCCAAGTTATACCATTTTTCATCATTTCATATTCATTCCCTTCATTTCGCAATACTTCAAATCATCAAATTTCGAGATCACAATCGTTGGAGAGTAGTCCAGGGCTTGATCCTCACCTAGGATCACATCAAGTGGTATCAGAGCAAATCTCCAAACCCAGGTTGTGTCTTTTCGTGTTTAACGATTTTATGACTTTTCATATTCTATGTTGATCGTGACAATTTGTGTGAAACTAGTCGGATCGTGCTCTCTAGCATCTGATCTCCCTAGTTTATATTACAAGTCATCCAGAATTTCAAAGAATTTTCATAGAGAGAATTAGGGTTTCTAAAAGTCTGATTGTCGTATAGTGTTCTGTATCGAATTTGATCAACTTTTAAACTAACATGTGTATTCTTCGAGCTCTTTTACTGGTTCTTTTATTTGTCATCTGAACAGGTACAATGGAGGAATCGGCTCATGAGAAAGAAGACCCCGCGAACCCAAGTGGATCGACAAACAAACTTATGATGGACGCTATGATGACTCAAATGATGTCTCTCATGCGGCGGGAGTTTGAAAGTATGAGATCTGACATGGAAAAGATGGTTTCAGACAAACCAAGAAAGAGCAGTGACCATTCGGCTTCGGAGCAATACTACAGCAACTCCTCTAGAGCTCGATCATCAAGAAGAAGAGTAAGCGATAGAGAAGAAAGAAAGCCAAGGTCTAGCGATCCGATGGGCAGCCTCAAGCTCACGATTCCTGAATTCAGAGGCACAGCTGATCCGCAAGAGTATTTGGAGTGGGAAAAGAAAATTGAACTTGTGTTTAACTGCCGAGACTACACCACCGAGCACAAGTTAAAGCTGGCCCCAACAGAGTTTAAAGACTATGCCCTAAGTTGGTGGGATAACCTGGTTACAACCAGAAGAATAATAGGAGAAGATCCCATCGAATCATGGAACCAACTGAAGTCGATCATGAGAAGAAGATTTGTACCAAGTCATTACCATAGAGAACTACATTTCAAACTCAGAAGTTTAACCCAAGGAAGCCGATCTGTAGAAGAATACTACAAGGAGATGGAGACTCTCATGATGAGAGCTGATATTCGTGAAGACAGGGAAGCCACGATGGCTAGATTCATGGGGGGATTAAACAGAAAAATTTTTGATCGATTAGAGGTGCATCACTATGTGGAACTAGAGGAACTGTTGCAAAAAGCTATCATGTTCGAGAAACAACTCAAGAGAAGAAACTATAAACTTAGCTACGGATCCAACAAGCCGAGTTATCAGAAGGATGAGAAAGCGAGTTTCCAAAAGGAGTTTAAGCCATTCTCCAAGTCTAAAAGTGAAGAACAGAACATCAAGGGA
This sequence comes from Eutrema salsugineum, assembly GCF_000478725.1. Classification (NCBI taxonomy): domain Eukaryota; kingdom Viridiplantae; phylum Streptophyta; class Magnoliopsida; order Brassicales; family Brassicaceae; genus Eutrema; species Eutrema salsugineum. Next base: position 17,475,459 of record NW_006256829.1, read on the forward strand.
AAAGAAGTGGTGACTACCTCCAAGAATAGAGATATTCAGTGTTACAAGTGTAAAGGGTATGGTCACTATGCGAGTAGCTGTTCCAACAAGAAGATAATGATCATTAAAGACAATGGAGAGGTGGAAACTGAAGAAGAACAATCTGATAATGAGGAACAAATAGAGATGCCTGCTCGAGGAGAACTGTTGGTGACAAGAAGAACTCTGAATGTTCAAACCAAGACCGAAGGAAATGAGCAGAGAGAAAATTTGTTTCACAGCCGATGTATGGTGCAAGGAAAAGTATGCAGCTTAGTAATAGATGGTGGAAGCTGTACTAACGTGGCTAGTGAGTCTATGGTGGAAAAATTAGGTTTGAAACTAATGAAGAGGCCAAAACCTTACAAGCTACAATGGCTGAATGAGGCTGGAGAAATGGAGGTCAAAAATCAAGTTATGGTGCCAATATCGATAGGCAAATACCAGGATGAGATTCTGTGTGATGTCTTGCCTATGGATGCGGGGCATATCTTACTTGGAAGACCATGGCAATCAGATAGAAGGGTTATGCACGATGGTTTCACAAACCGTTATTCTTTTGACTATCACGGCAAGAAAACTACTTTGGTTCCCTTAACTCCTCAAGAAGTTCAGCAGGACCAGATTGCTATGAACAAGAACAAAGTGCAAACCACCTCTACAAACTCTCTATCAACGAGCCTCATGATCACCAAACCAAAGGGAAGTCAACTCCCAAACTATTTACTAGTTTTCAAAGAATGCTTTAACCTAAATATGCCTACGCAGGATATTCCTAGCAAGATAAGATTACTTTTGCAGGAATTCAAAGACGTATTTCCAGAGGAGAATCAGCAGGGCTTACCCCCAATAAGAGGCATTGAGCATCAGATTGAATTTATACCCGGAGCCTCACTTCCGAACAAACCAGCCTATAGGACTAATCCTTTGGAGACCAAAGAGCTTCAAAAGCAAGTCACCGAGCTCATGGACAAAGGACACATTCGTGAGAGCATGAGTCCATGTGCAGTACCTGTTTTACTTGTTCCAAAGAAAGATGGCAGCTGAAGGATGTGTGTAGATTGCAGAGCCATCAATAATATCACGGTGAAGTATCGACACCCTATACCTAGATTAGATGACATGCTTGATGAATTACATGGTTCTAGCATCTTTTCTAAAGTAGATCTTAAGAGTGGATATCACCAGATTAGAATGAAAGAGGGTGATGAGTGGAAAACTGCTTTTAAGACTAAACAGGGCTTATACGAATGGTTAGTCATGCCCTTTGGATTAACCAATGCACCCAGCACGTTTATGAGATTGATGAATCATGTTCTTAGAGCTTATATAGGTCATTTTGTTGTGGTATACTTTGATGACATTTTAATTTACAGCAAAAGCTTAGATGAACATGTTGAGCATCTTAGAAAGGTTTTAGAAGTGCTTAGAAAGGAGACCTTGTATGCGAACTTAAAGAAATGCGCTTTTGGAACAGATAACCTTGTCTTTTTAGGTTTTGTTGTGAGTGCAGATGGAATCAAGGTTGATGAGGACAAGATCAAAGCTATTAAAGACTGGCCGAGTCCAAAGTCTGTTAGTGAAGTAAGAAGCTTTCATGGACTTGCGGGTTTCTATAGAAGATTTGTCAAGGACTTTAGTACTCTAGCGGCTCCCCTCACTGAGGTTATCAAGAAAAACGTGGGATTCAAATGGGAACAAGATCAAGAAGAGGCATTTCAAACTTTGAAGGATAAACTTACTCATTCCCCGGTGCTTTCTCTCCCTGACTTTACTAAAACTTTTGAGATAGAATGCGATGCCTCAGGTATTGGTATTGGTGCTGTTCTTATGCAGGAAAAGAGGCCCATTGCATTCTTCAGTGAGAAACTTGGAGGAGCTACACTGAATTATCCTACATATGACAAAGAGCTGTATGCGCTTGTGAGAGCTCTCAAAACATGGCAACATTATCTCTGGCCTAAAGAATTCGTCATTCACACTGACCATGAATCCCTCAAGTATCTAAAAGGCCAACAGAAGTTGAACAAAAGACATGCTAAGTGGATCGAGTTCATCGAGACTTTTCCATATGTCATCAAATACAAGAAAGGTAAAGATAATGTGGTAGCTGATGCATTGTCTCGCAGGTATGTTCTCTTAAACTCTTTAGAGACCAAACTGCTCGGTTTTGAACACATTAAGAGTCTATATCCTACTGATGCTGATTTTAAAGATATATATGCTTCGTGTGAGAAGTTTGGTAGTGGGAAATACTATAGAGCTGATGATTTCCTGTTCTTTGAAAATCGACTATGTGTGCCTAACTCTTCTATTCGAGATCTTTTTGTCAAAGAAGCTCACGCAGGTAGACTAATGGGTCACTTTGGCGTTGCCAAAACTCTAAGTACAGTCCAAGAACACTTTTATTGGCCACATATGAAGAAAGACATCGAGAGGGCATGTGAACGATGTGTTACTTGCAAACAAGCTAAGGCTAAGAAACAACCCTACGGTTTGTATACTCCTTTACCTATTCCTTTGCATCTATGGCATGATATTTCTATGGACTTTGTAGTTGGATTGCCTAGGACTAAGACAGGTAAGGATTCTATCTTTGTGGTTGTAGATATGTTCTCTAAAATGGCTCATTTTATTCCATCTAATAAGACCGACGATGCCATGAATGTTGCTCATTTATTCTTTAGAGATATTGTGCGATTGCATGGCATGCCTAGAACTATAGTTTCTGATAGAGATACTAAGTTCCTTAGTTTCTTTTGGAAAACTCTCTGGTCTAAACTAGGAACTAAACTGCTTTTCTCTACCACATGTCATCCGCAATCTGACAGTCAAACTGAAGTAGTTAATAGAACCTTATCTACCTTGTTGCGTGCATTGATTAAAAAGAATCTTAAAAATTGGGAAGAATGTTTACCACATGTAGAATTTGCCTATAATCATGCTAAGCATTCTGCATCTCAGTTCTCACCATTTGAAATCGTTTACGGATTCAATCCTACTTCACCTTTGGATCTAATGCCTTTACCTTTGAGTGAAAGAGTTAGCTTAGATGGAAAGAAAAAGGCAGAGCTAGTGAAAAAGATCCATGAGAAGGCGTGCATCAACATTGAGAATAAAACTAAGTACTACGCCAAGCATGCCAACAAGAACCGAAAGGAGATGGTCTTTGAAAAAGGAGACATGGTGTGGATTTACTTAAGGAAAGACAGATTTCCCAATGAAAGAAAGTCTAAGCTCATGCCGCGAATCGATGGACCTTTCAAGATCGTCAAGAAGATCAATAACAATGCCTATCAGCTGGACCTTCAAGGTAAGTATTCTGTGAGCTCGAGCTTCAATGTTTCTGACTTAGTTCCTTTTCTTGCAGAAGATACAGATTTGAGGACAAATCCTTTTCAAGTGGGAGAGGATGATATGATCAAGACCAGCTTAGGAACTGAGGAGATTGAAGGAGATCAAGGAGAGCCTGAACCCAGAATCGAATGAAGACCAAGAGCAGTTGAAACCCGAGGAAGCAAGTATAGACGAAGATAAAGATTTGCATCTTCCGATTGGTCCAATGACGAGATCAAGAGCAATGAAATTCAAGCAAGCTTTTCATAAGCTATTATACACCATTCAGGGCAATCTTAAGTGTGCTAATCCAACTACACTGGTTGTGATACAAGCCACTTAAGAGTTCATCAAGAGAGGTGTTGTGACTTGTGCTCTTTTTCCCTTCGTTTGGTTTTGTCCCAATTGGGTTTTCCAAACAAGGTTTTTAATGAGGCTTGACCACAACACTTTTACAAAAGGCCTCTTGATGGAAACTTAGCCCATTTTTTTCACCAAATGTGATCAAGGAAGAGAGGAGTTATTTTCAAATTCAAACTAGTCTAAGTCTTAGTCATTGAGTCTTTAAGTCGTCTTAGTTGTCTTTGTTATTTCCTATGTGTTCGAGACTCTATATGTATTGCTCTTGTCTTTCTTTTCAATCTATCAAACCTTTTATTTCTAAAACTCTCTCTAAATCGTTTGATCACCAGCTTGATTAGTGAATTCGGATTATATCTTTTCATTACAAGCTCTTTATTTCTGTTGACAGTCTAAGAGATCTTTCATCTCTCTTAGAAGTATCAAGGCGTCTTCCCCAAGTTATACCATTTTTCATCATTTCATATTCATTCCCTTCATTTCGCAATACCTCAAATCATCAAATTTCGAGATCACAATCGTTGGAGAGTAGTCCAGGGCTTGATCCTCACCTAGGATCACATCATCCGGCTTCGATACTTGTGTGTGGTCCGAGATTGATACTAGGATTTCGCAATTTTAGCAGGTTCTATTACCTCAAGCCATTGTAGCATATTGATCCAAGTGAGAGATTTAGAAATTAATCTATATGGAGCTAGCTTAATCCCAATCTAGCAATATGAGTTTGATAACAAGTTAATTAATGCAATAATTACTAAGAAATACTAACAAGATTGAGAACCAAACAAGAAATGCAATAAAGACTAATTAAACAAAAGCAAATGATAATGATTCAAAGATAATAAAAGCTTAGCGTTCTAGACATGATAGTGGATTAGGATTCCTTTGATGCTAGACTAAGGTGCTAATGACAAACAATGAAGGATTCCAATTAACTTAGGATTCTAAACAAGTTCAGTTCTCTCTCAAGATAAAGAACACAATTCAAATCATTACTCAAACTCAATTTTCATTAGTGGCTTAATGATAAGAATTCATTGAGATTCAATCCTAAAATGTCATATATTCTTCAAACAAGCATTTTCATGTGATCAAAGCAATAGACCCTTATCTTTGCTCATTCAGGCATTTCATCAAACACCTTTTGGGTGGAGAAAACCCTTGAATATGGATCAGAGTGATTATCAAATATCCAACATTAAGAACAGCCAAGTAAAGAAAGAAAAACATAAATCTAACCCTAAACACCTTAATCTAACACCTAAGTACCCTAATCTACATATCTAGAACACTAATAAAAAGGACTACTCACTAATCATAATCAACACACTGATTCCTTTGCAAGAAGTGATGTTCATCATGATTAAAAGTTTAGATGAGAAGAAAGATGATAAGATGATAAGAAATACTCTTAAATGTGATTAAAACTCAAGATATCTCTTAGAAAATAGTATGATGTTTTTAACAAAAGAGGCAAAAGACTAAAAGTAGATAAAAGATATCTAAGGTTTTTGACCCAAAAACATATATATAGGGGAGTTATTCAAACTGGGTCAGCCCAGGCCAAAATGGGTCCTGACCCGGCCAACTTTCATTAAAGAAACTCGGTGCACCTTGCACCGATCTGGATAGGTGTGCAGCTCGGTGTAGATAGGTGTCCTGAAGATGAAGCTCACCGCGGTCTAGAAGTGCTCGGTGTGTTGGTCGGAATCCTTACACAACAAATTGCACCTGTCTGCACATATCCTGAATCTTGCTCGGCGTGGTGCTAGGTTTGAAATATGGCTGGAAATGAAGAGTTTACACCTAGCTTAAAGGAGCCGGTGTGTTGCTCGGTATCTTTGCGGAATGAGTTGCATCGATCAACACATCCTTTGAAGCTTTCTCGGTGTGAGGATTGTAATGAAACAGCCTAAGAAATGAGCTCACACCGATCAAGAATGGCTCGGTTATCATCTCGGTGTAAGGCTTTAAGTAAGACAGCCTTAAAAATGAGCTCACAGCGATCAAGAATGGCCCGGTATTCCACTCGGAGTAAGTATGAAGTCCTTGCACTAAAACTTACATAAATTCCTGCTTAGTGATCCGGTACTCAATATTCTAGCTCCAGGAGACAGTTGACGCAATAAGGTACAACTTTGATGAAGAGTCCAAATGCATCCGGAGAGAGCAAGGCTTCCGGTACAGCAGTTCTTCGAGGCGCATGATGTGTGCTGTCTGTCGTGAGGGTTGTCAAGTTTTACCGTAAATAAAATCAATAGCCGCAAGTGCACAGCTGATCGATTGTAGTACTTAGGGATCAAATCCACATGGAAGGAGGATCTTTCCTGCAAAAGCTTTCAAAAGAAATGCAAAATAAGGAAGTCGAACCAGGCGATTTTTGTAGGGGTTTTGGTGGTGTCTTTAAAACGTAAAAACTAATCTTAACAGAAAATACGGGAATTAAAATGACCTAATAACTAAACTTACAGAAAACGACTAAAAACGAGAAAACGGCTAGACCTAAATTGCTTGTATGAAAATCGACTAAGTGAATGAAATACTAGACTAACACTTGAATGAAAATCGACGTAAATCTATAGAAAAGAGGCGCTGGGTTTTCAGGGAAATTCTCTCCGGAGAATGAATGATTCAAAACATTACTAAAGAGTAAATTGAAAAGATCATAGCTAAAACTTTTAGAACTCGAGTCACGAACGTATGAATACACCACTGTCGTGATCATAACCAACTATCTCTCTCAACCCTGACCAGTAGGTTTCCACTCTGGCCTTGAAAAGAAAAGATGCAATATGCTTAAGACTCATCAATATTCACAGCTCTCCCATAGGTAGGTTTCCACTCCTATGGTCGATCTGCTCTTCCCGAACTAGATCTGGCCTCGAATGAAAACTTTCGTAACACCCAAAACCTAGATCAGATTGTAGTTCATGACGTTACTCCCATGCATTATAAATAAGTTAAGAAGATAAAGTTCTAGGATTCGGCTTCAATAGCTAATGGAATCCTCATCGAACATATATAACCCCCATCGAAAATCCCTTATACCCAACAATAAAACTACTCAGACATGATGAACGAAAGCAAAGACATAGTATTAAAAAGTAGAATAGAAATCAAAATTAACAGAGAAACAAAAAGGGTTCAAGAGATAGATCTCTCTCCCTAAACCTAAAAAAAAATCTTAAAGTTGTATCTTTGCTAAAGTATTTGTCTCTCTCTAAAAACGACCTAAATGATAAGTATTTATAGTTTCCAATGTTCAATGGTCTCTAGGGTTCTGGAATTGAAACTGAGAAAATGACTTGGGCTTCAGAAATGGGCCTTCTAAATTGGAGATGGCTGGCCGCGGTCGGATATGACGTGGTCGCGGTGAATGGATGCTTGGCCGCGGTTGTATAGTATCTGACCGTGGTGAACAGGCTGTTGGCCGCGGGTGGAAATGCTTGCCGGCTGGTTTACAAGATATATTGTTCTTCGCGTAAATTTTGATTGAACCGTTGGATTGCCATTATGTAAGGTGTTCTGGAAAGCTGATAGTTCCATCTTTAAGGTCTCCAAATTTGAGCTAGATCAGACAGTGAGAAGGTCTTCATTTGAGGGTGAACTTCTGACGGTTTGACTCTGAACTAAAAATCTTGTCTTTTATCCATTTTGTTAAGGTTTTCCCTAAGTTTCCTGAAAAGAGTCTTGGAACTACAAATACTAGAATAACATAATAAAAATACTTGAAAGCAAAAAAAAACATAGAAAAAATATTTCAAAACGATCCATAAAAGTGGTCAAAATACGGTGTTATCAGCGCATCGGATTAGTTTGGGTTGGCTGCGAGACAACTTCGTCTTCAACCGGTCATATCTTTCCGCTCACTACTCCAAATCGGCTGATTCTTAGTGTTATAGAAATGTGGCTCGATCCTATACATTATTGATGAAGACTATGGAGGCTGAATCGAATTTTAAGACTTTCGTCTTAGGCAGTCTTTCAAGCGTATTGCTAGGTAAAGATACTTGTCCGAGAACATGCACCAAGGCAAGGGTTTTCTCTATGTGGCTCAGCTCCTTTTTCTCTCAAACTTCTGAAAAAGTACATGATAACACTCCAAATATTCAAGACTCTTTGGGACCTAATGCATTTCCTACAAAGGCTAAAACAAAGAGTAAATTCTAAGAAACATGCATGATACTTTTTTCTTGGACTAAAAATGCATCCTTAATGTCCAATGATATGAATATATCAACTCCCCCACAATTTTCTTTTGCTTGCCCTCAAACAAAAAAACTAGAAAAAATGAGATAGAGAGAGGTTGAAGTTTGGGAGTTCATATTCCAAAAAGAAAGATGATCACTACAAGAATTCAAAACTCATTGTCCAAGTTACTAGTTCTAAAATGCAATAAAAAAAAATATACTATGAATGCATCAAGTCTAAACCTTAATCTACATAAACCTTCTTATCCCTCAGCCCTTTAATATTCATTAACTGTTATCATGTGGATCAAAATGATGCATACTCAAACAAACAAGCTTGGCTAAGGGTGAGGTTATGAGATAAAAATGATCTCATTCATGCACATGTGGGTTTAATTCAGCACACGGGATCTCTCTTTGAATGATCAAACTTTGGCAAATTGCTAAATGTAAAAAGCAATCTATGCATACAAGGATAAGAACTCATCTACCCCTATACCTAAGATGCTTCAAACCCAAAGTCTCACACTTAGTCTACCCTCTCATGAACCTCTTTCTCTCATCTCACTCATCTTTTCTCACTAGAGGATCCTCTCAAAACATTGGCTGGTGCTCTTTCTTTTCACATAGCTCTTTTCATATCTCATTTCTTAACTAGTCTATTCTCTTATCAAATTTGATGCTTGAGCCTTTTTGGCTTTTTTTTTTCTTTTTCTTTTTTTAACACTTGGAGGCTTCACTTTCTTTTTAGACACATAGAGCTTTTCTTTTTAAATCAGACACCAGTGAATTCACGTTTTACAATCCCCTCTCACTCCTCTCCATTTCTTTTCACTTTCTCTCTAAGCTCACTCCCAATGGATTCTTTATTTTTCTTGCTCTCACCAAAACTCTCTTCCCTCACACTTATCCCTAGCCAATGTCTACTAGCTCCTTGATGATGGAACTAGACAACATTTGGCCTTACCCTTGTCGTTCTAAACCCTAACACTTTTTGCTAAGGTTGATCCAAATTGGCTTCTCAATCACTCAAAAACAAATTGGCTTGAAAGAAGGTTGGGTTTAAGGTGTGGTAACTGTTCCAAAAATGGGAATCAGCTATTTGATCTAAGAAGAGAGTGGTAAAAAGGAGGTTTAGCTCAAATATGTATATGCTATCCACAAGTTCATTCAAGTTTGCACTACATGATAATTGCAATTCAAACTATAGTTTTACTTGCTATGGCTGAGTTCAATTCACAATCTGCTTTAACTAAGATTCAAACAATGATGCACATTTCATTTCTTGCATGCATTAGAGAACTAACAACTTGGGCAATGAATCAAACTCTTAAAGTGATGCTTTCTAATGGAAAAATCTATCATTACTCTCTATGAAGATGCTAATGAAACCTATATGAAATGCAATCTAGATTCAATCTTAAAATGTAAATGCAACTACATGAATCTTTTTGTGGAAAATTTGCAAATTGTTTTGACTTTTTTTTTTGTGACTTTCTATGCACATACATGAAATACATGAGATTCAATATGCAAAAATCAAAATAAGAACATAAAGAAACATGGTTAGATAACACTAAACCCCTCACCCACACTTAAATTACACAGCCACTTGTGTAATAAAAGCACGAGAAAGAGGATAAACAAACACAAAATGCAAAAAGGAAAATAAAAATGCCAAATGCTATATACAAGAGTGGGAGTGGTACCTCTAGGGACTTGGAGATGGGGATGGAGACCCTAGTGAGTATGATGGATTGCTGGACTGGTATGAGGGTGATCTCATGGCATCTCTCTTTTCTGTCAGCTCCTCATCTTCTTGTGAACCTCCATAGATCACCATCTGGTGCTGGGAACACTCGCACCATGGTGAAGGGCATGTCGAGAGAGACTGTACTCTGTTTTTGGTGAGTTCATCGTATTTTCGGCTATCTTTGCATAGAGATGTTGAACGGTTTTTCGCTCGGTGTGGTACCTGTTAGGCTGCCAAACGCTGGTTTGTACCTTCCTCTTCCAATCCCGACGCAACCATGGTCCAATATCAGTTATGGACTTTGTCCTTGGTCTTCCGCAAACTCAGAGAGGACATGATTCTATTTTCATAATCATCGACAGATTTTCGAAAATGGTCCATTTCGTGCCATGCAAAAAGACCACGGATGTGTCTTAGGTGGCTGTTCTCTTTTTTCTTGAGGTGGTGGAAAAGATCAATAACAATGCGTATCGCCTGAAGTTACCGTCTCATATGCACACTGCACAAGTTTTTAATGCCAAACACTTGATCCTGTAGGAGTAAGAAGATGTGCTATGATAACGCCGTATTTCAACCACTTTTATGGATCGTTTAAAAATATTTTTATATGTTTTTATTGCTTTCAAGTACTTTTATTATATTTTTCTATTATTTGTAGTTCCAAGACTCTTTTCAGGAAACTTAGAGAAAAATTTAGCAAAATTGATAGAAGACAAGATTTTCAGCTCAGGGTCAAACCGTCAGAAATTCACCCTCAAATGAAGACCTTCTCACCGTCTGATCCAGCTAAAATTTGGAGACCTCAAAGATAGAACTATCAGCTGTCCAGTACACTTTAAAGCTTGGCAATCCAACTAGCCGGCAAGCATTTCCACCGTGGCCAACAGCCATTTCACCACAGTCAGAGGCTACACGACCGCGGCCAAGCATCTATTCACCGCGGCCATGTCCCTTCTGACCGCGGCCAGCCATATCCGAGTTAGAAGGCCCATTTCTGAAGCCCAAAATGATTCCCTCATTTGGAGAAACCCTAAGTGATGCCCGGAAATGTCTTGAACATTATAAATACAAGTTTTAGGAACCCTAGTTCGTATCACCATCATCATCTCTTATGCTTTTATTTACTTTTTAGGTTTTTCAATACTTTAGCTTTTAGGGAAATAGAGATCTATCTCTTGAACCCTTTTTGTTTCTTCTTCAATTACGATTATTGCTCAGCTTTTCAATACAATGTTTTTACTTTCTTTAATCATGTTTGAGTAGTTTTAATGTTGGGTTTAAGAGATTTTCGATGGGGTTCTATATGTTCGATGAGGATTCCATTAGCTATTGAAGCCAAATCCTAGAACTTTTTCTTCTGGATTTACTTTTAATGCATGGTAGTAGCGTCATGAACTACAATCTGATCCTGGTCCTTGCTGATATGAAAGTATTCATCCAGAGCCAGATCTAGTTTGGGAGAGCAAAACAAACATAGGAGTGGAAACCTACCTATGGGCTATTTGTGAATGCTGACGAGTCTTAAGCATATTGCATCTTTTCTCTTCCAGAGCCAGAGTGGAAACCTACTGGTCAGGGTTGAGAGAGATAGTTGTCTATGATCACGACAGTAGCGTATTCATACGTCCGTGACTCGAGTACTAAAAGTTTTAGCTAGGATCTTATTAAATTTACTCTTTAGCAATGTTTGAATCGTTCATACCCCGGAGAGAATTTCCCTGAAATCCAGCGCCTCTTTTCCATTGATTTCCACAGATTTTATTTCAAGCTTTAGTTCATTATTTTCATTCTCTTAATAGATTTTCATTCAAAGCAATTAGGTCTAGCCGTTTTCTCGTTTTTAGTCGATTTCTTTAAGTTTAGTTATTAGGTCATTTTAGTTTCTGTATTTTCGCATTAAGATTAGTTTTTACGTTTTAAAAACACCACCAAAACTCTTACAAAAATCGCCTGGTTCTAAACTTCTTTACTTCACATTTCTTTCGAAGGCTGTTGCAGGAAAGATCTTCCTTCCCTGTGGATTCGATCCCTAAGTACTACAATCGATCAGCTGTGCACTTGCGGCTATTGATTTCATTTAGGGTAAAACTTGACAACCCTCACTCAGCAGACACATCAAGTTTTTTGGCGCCGTTGCAGGGGAAGGCACACATTTTCTTTTCCGCAAAACCCTAAGAAAGGTTGGTAAATCGACTCTAGAACCCTTTTCTGCATATTTCCATTTTTTGGTTCTTTTTGTTTCAGTTCCCGAAGCAATGAACCCTATAAATCAAAATCCCTACTACGAGGGAGGTTTTTACAACACTCCTAAAGTCACCAGACGCAGAGAAGAGCAATACATATGCGATCTCTACGACGAAGTTCGAAGCTCAAATCCAAACTACCGAGCATTCCGGGACGAACCCTACACGCCTCCAATGGTAAACCCTAGGTCAACTATGCATCGCCTACCTCACTAGAATGTCCAGCAAGATGAGAACGTCCAGCTCAGTAAACGATTGAGTCAGCTTGAAGCCATAATCAAGCAGTTTTTCGCAGTTCAAGCCATCTCAAGAGCCGCCCTGCATGAGAGAATTGACAACATGTTGATTTACTTTAACAAAAAGCTTAAAGATCTTTCTGATCAAGTCAAATCCATCGAAATTCAAGCAAACAAAGATGCCGAGACTATCAAAGAGAGGATATAAGCAGTTGAAGGACGAGTTGGAGAGAACGAAGTCAGCATTTGCAAGGCTAGTGGAAACATCCGCACCTTAGAGGTCAAACTCGATGAAGCACAAGAAACTATCAATGATCATAACAACCAGACCTACTTCTACGTGGAAGATATTTGGGATGGAGTATGGTTGACCACTTTTATAAAAGAAACACCTGATTTTGACCACTTTTATGGATCACTTTTAATATCTTATGCAGGTGTTTTTACTCAGTTTTAAAGGTTTTATAAGTGTTTTCCATGTTTTGGAGTTTTAAAAGGTTTTTCAGGAAACTTGGGACTTTGGAGTGCATTTTGGAGCAAAAGTACATTTTTGGATAAATTCAGGCCGTCAGAAGTTTGGCAACCAAAGAAGACCGATCAACACAAGCCCAGTCAAGCACAAGTACTTTCACCCGTGGCCAGCCTTCTTTCCACCGCGGCTCAGGAGGTTTCACCCCCGGTGGACCTATGTCCGAACCTCAGGAGCCGAACTAAGGCCCAAGACACTTCCTGCACCCATTTTACAAGCCCTAGACGCCCAAGACTTGGAAAAACACTACAAATACTCATTTTTAGGTCTTTTGTAAGAGAGCCTCTTTCTTCTCTTTGAGAGAGAACTCATTCATAGTTTTAGGTTTTATTTTATGCAATTGTAGAAGCTCTCCATCTCCATACTGTCTTCAATAAGAGAAGTTTTTCTACAACTGTGTTTCTTTTACTTTTCTTCTTCTTAGTTCTAAACCGATGATGATGTCTACCTCAGCCATGTCTGCGTAGTCACCTAGTTGGGTGGAAGAGTAATCCAAAGGGACCCCATGTTCGAATGACATCTAGGTTTTTAGGAAAAAGGATTTCGATTTTTAACATGATTCTCCCATTCATCCAATTCTCAAAGCGGTAATTCTGGATTGATCTCCCAGAATCCGATCCTAGGTTTAATCCGAGCCACGAGGTGTTGTATCTGGGTTGCCTGAACCGGATCTTATGGACGTCCCCATCGTAGGAGACGAAAGCTACCTACGGAGGATACGTAAGCAGAGATGGATTCCGATCTACAAAGCATGATCTTGTTCTGGCATGAGAGCGAAAGTTAATTGCCATGAACAAGTGATTTGAGTGACGAGAGTTGGCTAATCTTACATGTGTCTATCCTAGTTTCAGAGTCATAAAAAATCCTTGCCTAAATTCCTTGTGTTTTAGAACATGAACCTTAAAGATGAACCTTAAACCCAACGCTTTTTACTTACTGTTTTTCAACCGATTTTTACTTAAAGCTCTTTTTAATTCTCTGCATAATTAGATTTAGTGACAAACCAAAACCCCTTTTTATTAGATTAGGTTTACGATTGTTTTTAGCATCAGTTAGGAGTCCTCAACACACAGATCTCTGTGGATTCGATCCCTAAGTACTACTGCGTTTGCTGTGCACTTGCAGCTTGTCTAGGGTAAAACTTGTGTTGCTCACTGCTCTCACATCAAGTTTTTGGCGCCGTTGCCGGGAATCTGTCGCTGTTGACTTGACTTCTTAATTTAATTTCAATCCTAAACCTCAAGATTTTCGAGTTCTGCTGGAGATTTTCAAACTCCTCTTTTTATCTTTGCTTTCTTTGCTCACAGGTGCATGAAACCTAGGAGAGATCCTGACGAAATCGTATTTCCCTTAGACGAGATTGACAAACACAAAAGAACACTTAGGAAACTCAGACGACGAACGCTCTAGATTGCCAATCCTAATGCCCATCGGGAAAATCTTTTAAACCATGATCAGGAGGATCACATTGGAAATGATGACCGTGATTCAGTTCATGGTGACGACCTAGATGCTGCTCATGAAGAAGATGGACAGCCACAACTCGATGAAGAGGGAAACCGAGTCCCTATAAATCCTGCTCAAATCGCTGAAAATCAAAGGAGACAAGACCAGGCCGATGCTAAAGGAAGAAGGAATGATGAAAACATTGTTCCACCAGTTGTTAGAGAAGCCAATCGACCAATACAGCTTGCCAATCCTGTGAGAAGACAGCCTCGGATTACACTCATTGCCGATTTTGATGCACCTCACCAACACCTTCAAAATCGATCAGCTATTCAAATCCCTGTTCCAAGAGATAATCATGAAATAAAACCTCAGATAGTCTCTTTGGTGAAGCAGAACCAATTCCATGGAATCTTTACTGAGCATCCAATGGATCACATTGATCTTTTTGAAGAAATCTCTGGAATGGTGAGAACAACTCCAGAAACTGTGGACTATGTGAAGTGTAAGCTTTTTCCTTTCTCTCTAAGTGATAAAGATTTTAGATGGTTGAAATCTATGCCATCTGGTTCTATTACTTCATGGGAAGAATGTAAGTCAGCTTTCCTGAACCACTTTTACACCAAGTCAAGATCGAACCAGCTGAGAAACAAGATACAAAGTTTCCAACAAGGCCCCATAGAATCATTCTATGAAGCCTGGGAGCGATTCAAGGAGTATGAGAGAGACTGCCCTCATCATGGTTTCTCTGGAGCAAATCTGCTAAGCACCTTCTACAGAGGACTTCAGCAGAAGTATCAACTTTCTTTTGACACTGCCAGCAATGGAGATTTCAGTTCAAAAACAATACCACAAGGGAGAGCACTCATCGAAAATCTGGCTGTAGCTAACTGCAACAACTACCCTGAGTATGATAGATCAAAGAAGACTATCACTAGTCATGAATAAAGGGAGATTGCTGAGCTAAAAAGCATGGTAAGTTAACTTCTTAAGTCTCAAAACAAGAATATACATGCTTGTGATATTGCTGTAGGAAATGAAGAAGATGGAAGATATGAAGAAGATGACATGTACCAAGAGGAAGAAATCAATTTTATGGGAGCCCAGGCATATCATAATCGATTTAGTCCAGCTTTCAACAACAACTTTAGGAACTCTGGTGCCAACTTCAACAATCTCTCATACAGAAATCAAGGAGCCGAAAATCAGCCCTATCCACATCAACAAAGGAGTTTTCAAAACAAGTTTCAAGGTGGAAACTATGGAGGAGGAAACTTCCAACAATGACCAGCATTCAATCCTTAACAAGCACAGACTAGCTCATTAGAAGCAACCCTTTCCCAGCTAAGTAATCAGGTAAAATCGCTTGAAAAAACTAGGATGCAGACTACTCAAGGCAATGAGAAGTAATTCAGGGAAATGGGGGTGAAGATCGACTGTATCTACACTAATTTGAATGGAAAGTTCGAATCTCTTGCAACCCATGTCAAGAAGTTAGAACATCAGATAGGTCAAACTGCAGATTCAATAAAGAGACAACCAGGAGTTTTACCAGGAAGAGTAGAAGATAACCCAAAGAAGTTCTGCAATGCTATGACAGCAGTTTTGGAGGAAGAACCTGTCGCAGACTCTAAGGGGAGATTGACACCTGAACCTCTCATAAAGGACTCTGAAACCGAGCATGAGAGGAGCCGAGTCATTCCAGTTAAGGTACCCAAATGCTTGCCTGACCAAAGACTCAAAAAGTCTAAGGATTCAGGGAATTTCTCATTCACCTGTTCAATCTTTGGAATTAAATTTTCAGATTGTTTATGTGATTCTGGTGCTAATGTGAATGTCATGTCAAAATCTATTGCTGAGAAACTTGGTATAGACACATTTGTCCCATCTCCAGTAAGGATAATATTTGATGATTCATCTCAAAAGAGAACAGAAGGAATAATCCAGGATTTGCCACTGATCATTGGAAACAAAACAATCCCAGCCGATTTTCAAGTCTTGGAGATGAACAAGGACAAAGACAGACCTTTGATATTTGGTCGCCCATTCTTAGCTACTGTAGGTGCTGTTATTGACCATGCAAATCGCTGTTTAGTTTTCTTAAATGTGGACAGGAGAAAATTCTATAAGACCACACCAGACCCAGCTCCAAATCAAAAAGACAAGGACAAGGAGAAGGTGTTGGAGGACAAGAAGGAACTAAAAGCATTTGCATCTAGGCAATTTGGGAACATCAAGATAGTGGTGCCACCAGACATCAGCACAGAAAATGAGAAAAATCTTAAAGGAATTGTTGAGAAGACAAAATATGTCCTCAAAGGTGCAAAAATCCTTAAGAAGGGAAAAGAGATTGTGATTCAAGATTAAGGAAATCCAAAGTTACGGCTAAGAAGGACCACAAGGACTCTTAATTCAAGGAGTCATGTCTCTTCTTCTCAATCCTAATCCTACCAAGAGTCTAGCTAAAAGACTTTAAACAAAAGCGCTTAATGGGAGGCAACCCATTTGGTATGGTTTTCTTTTCTTTTTATTTTTTTTCTATTTGATTTCTTTTCTTTTTATGCATTTCAGGATTTCATAAACCCAGAAAAACCAAAAACATTAAAAAAAACCAGAAAATATAAAAAGATAGGAGGAGAAAGCAGGAAAACGGGAGAAACCGGGAACTCCCGTAAGCATTTTCCGCAGCCGCGATCAATCCAGCTGCGGCCGACACATCGTTTACCGCAGCCTGCGCATTTCAGCCGCAGCCCGACTCGAATACCGCGGGCGCGTGCACCTGGCCTGCGGCCGGCTCTGTTTTGGCTCCCAGGCAAGTTTTCCCTGTTTCCCGTAAACCGGAACTTCAATTCCCCGTTTTATTACGGAATTTAACCGAGAAGTTCCCGAAGCATAATTTCCGTGTTAAACACGCCAGGTAAGTATTCTAAACTTATAAAAATAAATTTTTCTTAGGAAAAACACGTTTTCAAAAGAAAAAGGGGATTTAAAAGATCAAAAAGGTTTTTTCTCTTCATCTTCCCCAACAAGCTTGGAGATCTAGAGAAAAAGACAGATTCCAAACTTGACAAATCCTTCCCAAATTTTCGAACATATCTCACTCTTTTTCAAAGGATATTTCAAATCTATCATCACATAACACTTTCATCAAGGTATGAGCTCAAATTTCTCACTTTTGCTTAAGAACTCAGATTTAGGGTTTTCTTAGAATGAGTAGAAATTCACCTTAGGATGATTGGAAACTGTCTTTGCACTTAAGGCTAGACTACTATGTAGTTTAATTGTATGATTAAACACTTAGACCATAGAGATTTGAAATTTTTGAAAATCTGAGATTTGAACTTTGAGAAAACCAAAATTTGGAGATCTGTTGGGTTCAACTTTGCAAATCTGGATTGTTTGGTTCTTTTTGATAGAAAACTAGATTAGATTACATGTGAGTGAAAATAAAACATCATCCTGATTTAGAAATCTCATGTGTTGAACATCAGTATATCGAACTTGACCAGAAATTCTCAGATTTTGTAATGTTTGATGCACTTGCAGCTTGTTTGTCATGATGATGTGTTTGTGATATCTCTATAAACACCTTGTTCATAAAAATCGATACCAAAGCTGCTTGATTTATCCTTTGTCTCGAGAATCTCATTTTTCCAGGTCATGGATCTCTCTCAAGTTCGACTGATTCGAACCAAGAAGAGCGCTCATGCGAAAAAGCCCCATTCGCAGGAGACATATGATGCATTGAATGAGACACAACTGCCTTTATCCACCTTCATTACCGCGCAAAGAAGAATCTTTTCCGGAAAGATTGAGCAGACCTCCACTCAGCTATCTTTCCCAAGAAAAGTCAAGCCTTCCTCTAAGCCGAAAGTGAAGTTTGTTGGTAAAGCCATATACCCAGATATCGATTACTTGGCACAGCTTGAGAAGCTGAAGATCAAGCCAACTCCAGCAATTGACTACTCAACTCTTGAGATGCTTGGAATCAGAGAAGATGTGATATGGTATCTTGATAGGTTGGGAATGAGATTATTCATGGAGCAGAACTTTCAGACCTATGAGAACCACACCAAAGAGTTCCTTGCATCAGCAACTTTGAGCTACAAGAAGAGAGCTACTCCTAGAGCTCTAGATGGCACACTCTCCTTCTCTATTGGAGGTCATCCTTACTCTCTTACCATCTTAGAGATATGTGATGCTTTGAAGTTGCCTTATTGTGATGAGATTGCATTGGAGAAGGATCCAGATGATGATCTTTGGAAGCTGATGGGTTATGGAGTTTATGACAAAGGAAGGTCTAAGGCATCATTACTCTCTTATCCTGTTGTTCGCTGTGTCCATAAGCTACTAGCACACACTGTATTTTCACGAGCCAATCAAGCGAATGTCCTTAAGCCAGAGTTGGTGACACTACAGCTACCATTCGCAGATCACCCCAGGTTTCCTTGCTTTGTTTGTATCATTGCAAGGAACCTAGTGAAAGTTAAGCATGAGATGCTTACATCTGATTGTCAGGACTACTCACCAGCTTTTGGGAGCATCATCACTTCGCTTATGATAGCAGCAGGAGTTGATTTTTCAGCCGAGACACCTCTTAGAGAGGATTGGTTTGATCTTTCTCAGTTCTCTAGAGACAGGATTATCACCAGGGCCAAGATAGACCCAATTGGATTTGCTTACAAGTTCTCCACCAGTTCCACCGTGTACAGGGTACTACTACCATCGGATTCAATGCCCCATCTCCGAGATGGTTCAGACCCAGGATGGAAACCAGAGACTAACGACTTCCTACCATCTTTGCCACTCTTACCTCTGACCATGAAGAAATTTCTGGTTGCAAAAGCCAAGAGAGAGGTTGCTGCAAACAGCAGGAGACTACAGCCTGCACCATCCACATTCAGAGCCAGTTCTTCTCATTTCAGAGCATCCACTAGGAGTGATGCAGAGTTTGCAGCTTTGAAGAATAAGCTTGACCAGTAAGAGAAGATCAACAGGCACATGAAGAGACTACTGAAGATCCGCCGGTCTGATGACTCCTCATCTACAGAGACAGATGACAGCCATGAGACATAGGCGCCTATCCATCACCACATCATGCCCACGATTCTATCACCATTTTCTTTTCTTTTATTTTAAACTCATTTGCTTTTATTTCACCATCTTCTCACCAACTTTGTCACACTGGGGATAGTGTGATTTAAGTCTGGGGGAGGATGTCTATCCGTACTAATCTATTTTTCTTTGTTTCTTATCTTTTTTTTTTTTCTGAAATTTTTAAATTTTTCTATTCTTATTAAAAGACATTGACTATTTTTCAGGAATGTTTGACACAAAACTATGATGAGTAAGACCCATGTGCTTCTAGACTTTTCATGCTAGTTTCTTTTGTGGTTAGTACTAGACTAGGCGGTAGCTAGAGCACTTGCACTACGAACTCCCACCAGAAGATTTCTATTCATGGAGACTTGTCCTGACAGGATAGACTAGCTCATTTTACTTGAACATAATCTTGACATCTAATTTTCTCATCATTGGTTTTAGCAGGCATCATGACACACATCTAAAACATCTTTACATCATTATTACCACTCTTTGTTGTCTTAGATGGCCAGTTCATCTTTAGCTGGTACCACACCCTTTACCCAAACCTTTATGTTTAAACCTCATGCATTCTCTCTTTAGTTTATATCGACAGATATGTGCAAAAACGCCGGAGAGAGAGGAGCAACATAGTTTTCAGTCACTCAAGAGAAGGACTGAAGAAATTTAGGAAACTGGAGCATCAAGAATCTATCAAAGCTCAATGGTGCCTCAAAAAGCTTGAACATAAAGTTAAATTTCGTGCTTCCTAGGACTCTACATCAAAAGGCGGTTTTCCCTTTCAAAAAAAAAAAACCGAAAAAGAGAAAAAGAATGAAAGGAAAGGAAACCAAAAGCCTAAAGAGCCTAGGGTAGCCGAAATTATTTGAAGCAAAGGCTATAAGTGTTCAATTGTGAGCATTGATTTTAAGACTTGGACAAAACCCTAAGCTGGGGGAGTTATGAGGAGAACCTGAAGAAAGGAGATCAAGAATCCTAAATCAGAAAGAATGTGACTGGAAACTGTGGATATCAACAGCTCCACCCTCTCTTGCTGTTTTGCATAATGTCTTGTCTTTCCAGAAAAGGTAACCCTAAACCCTAAAAGCCTCACCTTCAAAACAGCCATTTTGAATACCTAGCCTTGATTGCCTTGCTAAACTCCTTTTGATGAGAACCACTGGAACTTATAATTGAATGTTAAGAGCTAGTTGACTTGAGGATAGGTTTAAGTGTGTAGACTTTCGCATGACGGATCAACGGACTAGTTATGCTTCTGCTTTGGTGAGAATTTTCTGGACTATCCTTGATTTGAGCATAATGACTAACTCTAGTTTAGAAGCATGGTCTCTGAGATTTTGTTAGTTCCTGCGATTTTCAAACCTCTTTTCCAGGATAAGATCTTTGGTATTGTTTGAGGACAAACAAAGGTTTAAGTCTGGGGGAGTTGATAACACCAGATTTTGACCACTTTTATGGATCACTTTCAATATCTTATGTAGGTGTTTTTACTCAGTTTTAAAGGTTTTATAAGTGTTTTCCATGTTTTAGACTTTTAAAAGACTTTTCAGGAAACTTGGGACTTTGGAGTGCATTTTGGAGCAAAAGTACCTTTTTAGATAAATTCAGGCCGTCAGAAGTTTGGCAACCAAAGAAGACCTTCTCACCGTCCGATCATCCCCAAATTTGGAGACATTATAGACGAGACAACCAGCTTTCCAACACATTTTGAATCAAAGAAATCCAACGGTTAGATCTCAAGATATCATCAATGCACGGAACGCCGATCAACACAAGCCCAGTCAAGCACAAGTGCTTTCACCCGCGGCCAGCCTTCTTCCCACCACGGCTCAGGAGGTTTCACCCCCGGTGGACTTATGTCCGAACCTTAGGAGACCAACTAAGGCCCAAGACACTTCCTGCACCCATTTTAAAAGTCTTAGACGCCCAAGACTTGGAAAAACACTATAAATACTCATTTTTAGGTTTTTTGTAAGAGAGCCTCTTTTTTCTCTTTGGGAAAGACTCATCAAATTCAACAAGTTTGTGAAGAAGATCCCTCTCTATAAAGGTTTCGGTGATGTATGGGACCTTGGTCATCTGCAAGTTTTCTTTAGGTACAGTAAGGAGACAAAAGAGGATATCCGAACCTACTTTGGGAGAGCCAGACGTCTGTCTTTTCCCAGGACATTACCTGACGCTGCAGTTTTCTCAACTCACCTTCAAAAACCTGAAGAATGCAGATACTACACCAAAAAAATCAGCAAAGAAAAACTTGATGAGTTCAATGATGTAGTTCGAAATTTGCCTGAAGGAATCACCTTTGCCAGAGCTTGCAAAGACTTCAAGATAGGCCATTACTTCTGCGAGAGCAAGGAATCAATCCCTGAAATAGAAGGTTGTTTAATCATGCCAGAAGAGGTTGACCTGTTTGAAAAGTTCACAAAATTGAAGGTCAAAGTTAGTTTCTCATATCTTGTTCCATTAGAGGTGAAATGTTTAACAATATACTTTGTGATTCTGGAGCTTGTCTTAACATGATGTCCAAGGCAATTGCTTTGAGACTTGGTGTTAAGCACCTGCACAGGAATAGAACAAAGATTAGTCTAGCTGATGATTCCAATGCACCACCTAAAGGAATAGCCCACGACATTCCTTTGAGAATAGGAGATTGCATTGTACCTGTCGACTTTTAAATTGTCCGAAATAAGAGATGCAACACATCCAGTGATTCTCGGATGGTCTTTTCTAGCAACTTTCGGAGCTATAATGGACTGGCCAAACAGGAAGATCTCATTTGCTAATATCGACAAAGATGGCTTCAGAAGCTGTCCCATACAACAGCAAAGCAGGAAAACGTTCTGCAGCAGAAGAGTTTGAAAAAGAGCTTTGGAGTGACAAAGAACCTTCTAGGCAAAGCAAGGAGATTTCGAAAAAGATTTGTCTTAGGACAAGGTCTTCTTCATTGGACTAAGTCACGTCCTACACCAAAGTCGAGCTA
Source organism: Eutrema salsugineum (assembly GCF_000478725.1). Taxonomy (NCBI): domain Eukaryota; kingdom Viridiplantae; phylum Streptophyta; class Magnoliopsida; order Brassicales; family Brassicaceae; genus Eutrema; species Eutrema salsugineum. The sequence goes on from NW_006256829.1 coordinate 17,497,653, forward strand.
AACGACTTAAAAGAGAAGCGCTTAATGGGAGGCAACCCATTTAGATATTGTTTTCTTTAAGATTTTTCTTTCTTTTTCTATTGATCTTTTTCTTAGTTTCAGGTGTTTCTTATAAATCAAAAAATAATAAAAAATAAAAAAAAACCGAAAAAACCAAAAAGAAGGATGGTCCCTGATTGCTCGGCCCAGCAGAAACCTAGGAGAAGCAGAAAACATGCCGCAGTTAAGCCCCCGCGGTCGCGAGAGCTCGGACCGTGGCAAAGCCATGTTCGACCATGGCTGCATCTTTCTGACCGCGGCCCGGCACCAGTTTACTGCAGTCGCGCGAGCCCTGACGCGACAAATTGTCGTTCACATGACACCCAACCCCAAACCACCCACTTCACCTCATTCCATCTCACCAAGCCCCAATCCACCTCATTCATCACTTCCCACCACCTTCCATCAACACTTATCACCTTCCCAATCCTTTCCGAATGGATCCGGTCCATCTCCACCAGCATCCCGGATCCAGGTAAGTTCTCTTTAGCTTACCAAGTTCGATTACCTATGTATTTTTCTCATCCAATCTCGACTTGTTTCACACTGAGGACAGTGTGATTTAAGTCTGGGGAGGATTTCATCCCTTTCTAACAACTTTTCTTTCATGAGTCTTGCATTATCTACACTTTTTGCATTTTCCTTAAAGTTTTTCAAAAACGGTTTTCAAAACAAAATACGTTTTTTAAAGGGAATGGTGAATATGAATCAATGATAGTTGAATGTGTGCTTTTAGACTGTTCCTAGTGACATGCCTATTCATGATTTAGGACTAGACTAGGCGGTAGCTAAGCACATTTGAAACGAAGTACCCTAGAGAAATTTGAATGATTTCTATTTAGATGAAGGAATACACTAGCTCTGTTTTATTTGGACTTAACATAGACTTAATTCTCTCATTAAAGCATTAGACCAGGGAAACGAATCATAGATTTCAGACTCCTTTACCCTTTTACCACTCTTTGTTGATCTTGAATGGCTAGTTCATCTTTAGCTAGTTCCCCACCTTAACCAAACCTCTTTCGAACCACATGCACTCTTGTTTTCTATTGTCTTATATACAGATATGTGCAAAAACGTTGGAGAGAAAGAGGAACGGCGTAGTTTTCAGTTATCAAGACGAAGAACTGCGATTTTGCCGAAAAATTTACCGGAAGGATTCATCAAAGGAGAAAACTCAGCTTGTCCTAGAAAAATCGCCTAACATTGGTATATTTTCGTCCCTTAGACTTTCTCTCTATCTCTAAAGGTTATTTCCCCTTTCAAAAAAAAAAAAAAACTGAAAAAGAAAAGAAAAAAAATTGAAAGGAAAGGAAATAAAACCTTAGAGAGTCTAAGAGGATCGATTTTACCCTTGAAGCAAGCTAGAGTTCGATTTTATGGAGTTTTGGAGATCATTTTTCTGATTCCCGGAAAGAATCTAAGTCTGGGGGAACAATTGTTCACAACAAAGGAAGAAGGATTTTGCAACAACACTGGGCAAAAAGAAGTGACTGAAAATTTGCGGTCATCAATAGGTCCTTATCTCTCTTGCGGTTTTGCATAATATCTTGCGTCCTCCAGATTCACCAGTTAACCCGAAACACTTTAACTCCACCACTTGAACAGCCCTTTAATGCCAAACGCCGTCTATCCAGGATGATGTCTTTGATGAGAACTCACTTTTGCACTTAATGAATGTAGAGAGCTAGTTGACTGAAATCAATAGATTGTTTAAGTTTTGCATGACGGAAAAAGTGGACTAGTATCTTTTGTGTCTTGGTGAGAATTTTCTAGACTAAGTTGTGGATTGATGCACGATCTATGGTCCTAGTTTAAGAGTTCATGTCTCTGAGATTTGTGCATTTTTAATTTTTGTTTTCACTTAACCAGTTTAGACTTATGCTTTGTTTGGGGACAAACAAAGGTTTAAGTCTGGGGGAGTTAATAACACCGTATTTTGAGCACTTTTATGGATCGTTTTGAAATATTTTTTCTATATATTTTTTATTTATTTCAAGTACTTTTATAATGTTTTTCTAGTATTTTTAGTTCCAAGACTCTTTTTAAGAAACTTAGGAAAAACTTAGCAAAATGGATAGAAAACCAGATTTTCAGCTCAAAGTCAAATCGTCAGAAGTTCACCCTCAAATGAAAACCTTCTCACCCTCTGATCCAGCTCAAATTTGGAGACCTCAAAGATGGAATTATCAGCTTTCCAGCACACTTTACATCTTGGCAATCCAACGGTTCAATCAAAAATTACACAAAGAGCAAAATGTCTCGTAAACTAGCCAGCAAGCATTTCCACCCACGGCCAACAGCCATTTCACCATGGTCAGAGTCTACATGACCACGACCAAGCCTCCATTCACCACGACCACGTCCCTTCCGACCGCGGCCAGCCATCTCCGAGTTAGAAGACCCATTTCTGAAGCCCAAAATGATTCCCTAATTTGGAGAAACCCTCAGTGACGCCCAGAAATGTCTTGAGCACTATAAATACATGTTTTAGGAACCCTAATTCGTATCACTATCATCATATCTTATGCTTTTATTTACTTTTTAGGTTTTTCAATACTTTAGCTTTTAGGGAGATAGAGATCTATCTCTTGAACCCTTTTTGTTTCTTCTTCAATTTCGATTATTGCTCAGCTTTTCAATACAATATTTTTGCTTTCTTGAATCATGTTTGAGTAGTTTTACTGTTGGGTTTAAGGGATTTTCGTTGGGTTTATATATGTTCGATGAGGATTCCATTAGCTATTGAAGCCGAATCCTATAACTTTTTCTTCTTGATTAACTTTTAATGCATGGGAATAGCGTCATGAACTACAATCTGATCTAGGTCCTTGCTGATATGAAAGTATTCATCCAGAGCCAGATGTAGTTTAGGAGAGCAAAACAAACATAGGAGTGGAAACCTACCTATGAGCGATTAGTGAATGCTGAAGAGTCTTAAGCATATTGCATATTTTCTCTTCCAGGGCCATAGTGGAAACCTACTGGTCAGGGTTGAGAGAGATAGTTGTCTATGATCACGACAATGTCGTATTCATACGTCCGTGACTCAAGTTCTAAAATTTTTAGCTAGGATCTTATTAAATTACTCTTTAGCAATGTTTGAATCGTTCATAGCCCGGAGAGAACTTCCCTGAAACCCAACGCCTCTTTTCCCTTGATTTCCACAGATTTTATTTCAAGCTTTAGTTCATTATTTTCATTCTCTTAATAGATTTTCATTCAAAGTAATTAGGTCTAGCCGTTTTCTCTTTTTTACTTGATTTCTTTAAGTTTAGTTATTAGGTCATTTTAACTTCCGTATTTTTTCATTAAGATTAGTTTTTACGTTTTAAAAACACCACCAAAACCCTTACAAAAATCGCCTGGTTCTAGACTTCCTTACTTCACATTTCTTTCGTAGTCTTTTGCAGGAAAGATCCTCCTTCCCTGTGGATTCGATCCCTAAGTACTACAATCGATCAGCTGTGCACTTGCGGCTATTGATTTCATTTAGGCTAAAACTTGACAACCCTCACGCAGCAGACACATCATGCTACCGTGATATGTTCATAATTTGCATCATTTAGGTTGTATATTTCATTCCAAATCATATCTTATTTCATGCATTTTAGGTCTTTAGGGGTTGTTTTAGGACTTAGGAGTTGCATTAGGTCCCAATTAGTCTTTGCATGTTTGGAGTGTTTATCAGGTGCATTTGGAGCTATTTGGAGTTAAAAAGGTGGATCCAGGAAGAGGAATGGCGATCAGGATTTGAAAGATGGTGAAAATGGGTTTTTGGAGGTTCTCGGCCATTCTCACGTACCGCAGGAAAGTTTTTCTCGGCAATTTGCATGTATCGCGGGTGGATTCCTCAACCAAAACGCGTACCGGCTGGTTAAATTTCTCGGCCAAAATTCCCGGGTGCAGACGCATTTCGGAAATCGCCTGTCCGGGGAACCTTCCGGTCCGATTCAGCTGTCGGGTGCTTCATCAAAGTTGGAGAAGATTAGATCATGGTTCCAGAGCAGGTGGAATCATAGGATTTGGAAGTGTGAGCAGAGAGTTAAGCTCGTCGGAAGAAACTCCTATCTCGCTGCCGTTTTGGACCGACCCGATGAGCTCTAAAGAATGCGAATGACGGTGCACTTCCAGACCGATTCAGTTTACAGGGCCTTCATCAGAATCCGAGATATTTGAGTTCTCTTTCCAGAACGTCTGAGATTATTCAATTCGGAGCTATGAGCAAGAAGATAACGTTTCCGGAATGGACACATGTCTAGAAGCCTCTTTCTGATCGTGTCAATGCACTGCGAAGATGAGCCCTCCAGGAAACCTTCCACTTCCCAAGAACCGTAGGTTCCTTCACCAAAGTTGAATATGTCTGAGTCTTCTATCCACTGAAACTGGAATCACACCATTCGGACCAGTACCCTGGAAGTTACCCTCTCATGAATGTGAAGTGATCCAAGGAGCCCTGAATGTTCGGAGATTGATAAACCCTCATTAAGGCCTTGAAATGATGCTAAGGGAAAGATGGCATGGTGGAAGACCACAGTCCACATCTGACCGTGGCATTTGATTGCATTTCTTCGGGGTTTGACACGGTCTCCACATCACGGTCTACACTTGACCGTGTCAAGATAGACTTAGCCGCGACATGATCTTACTTGCATTCGGGAATTGCCACGAGGTAATGCCACGGTCTACACTTGACCGTGGCAAGACAACACTTGTGATCCTTCAGACGTTCGGGATTTGACACGCCCACACGCCACGGCTTGAGACTTGGCCGTGGTAACTTTATGCAATCCTTCGGCGTTTGACACGGCCACGCAGCACGACCTTGAACCTGACGGTGGCAACGTTATGCAATCCTTCGGCATTTGACACGACCAGAGGAAGCCCGGGGCACCATGATTCATCCAAGAACAAGAGACACAGGACTTGACACGGTCACTTGCCACGGCTTGACCAAAGCCTGCTAGACCGTGGCAAACTTCTTCTTTACCCACCAAAGCCGGGTCAGTACCCGGTTTGTTCCGGGCTGACCCGGTTCGTCCAAGACTACTATAAATACTTTTTAGACCTAATTTGGAGAGAACCTTATCTTATCTTTAGTCTCTTTTTCCTTTTTGGTGAAAGAAATATTTTTCTAATATCGATTTGAAGAGTGTTTTCCATCTTGTTTTATCATTTCTCATCATCAAATCACACTTCTAATCATAATTAACAACACATCTTGCAAAGGATCTAGTGTGTTGATCATGATTAGTGAGTAATCCCATATTAAGGTTTTAGATATGTAGATTAGGGTGCTTAAGTGGTAGATTAGTGAGCTTAGGGGTTAGATCATGCATATTCCATTCTCTACAACCTGTTCTTAATGCTAGATCCATACAAATCATATGTGGTCTAGATTCTGGGCATTTCATGCACCAAAAGTGTTTGATGAAATGTCTGAACCAAGGTTGTTAGAGGTTTAAGTGTTATTCATCATAGGAATGATTGTTTATATGCTTAAATGACAGATTAAACTGATTCTTAATGCTTGTTAATTCATGTTTCACTAATGATGATTAGGTTAGAAACTGTTTTGGCATAGAAGTTGATACCTTCATGAGAGGATTAACTTAATTAATGATGTTTAAGTTGAATGGTTTGCTTGATCATATGGTTCATTAGCTCATTAGTCTATCACTGAAGGCACCCTAATCCACTATCATGTCTAAGACCTTTCTCATCATCATACATACATTCTCATCACTTGTCATTTGCTTAGTTCTTTGTTTGATCACTTCTTAGTCATTAATCTTGTTTTAAGTTTGTAGTTGTCATTAGTCAATCAAAACCACACTTGTTTGCTTGAATTAAGAAACTGATCACATAGCTTAGTGTCTATCACCACATTCTTGGATTGATAACCTCTTTGTGCTACATTGACAAGGGGATTGATAGCCCTGAGACCCATAAAGTCTTATCTATCATACCCTCGGGGACCTGATCCAACATCACAACGACATGGACTTTCAATTACTTAATAGTTTTTGGGTTTTTATTAAACATCAAGCTTTTGAATTGTTTTCTTGTTTCCTTTTTTCAGTTGCTTTACCGACATTGGTTTAGGGTTTTATTTATCATCTAAGTTGTATAAATAGCTTAGACATAGCTTCATAGTTCGTTGGTTTTTGATTAATAAAGAGAATACTTCTCAGAATTCTATGTCTCCGAGTTTATCGTTCTCTCAAGAAGAAAGTGTAAACTCCAAGAAAATAGTGTTTATCAAAGTCCATCAATCTTTGACAAAACCCTAGTTTATTTTGCTGCAACAAAATGTTTGGGCGATTATCTTGTGAGCCATCCTGATGGCTGGATTCCTCAAGTTTGTAAACTTTCTTATGCCAGGAAAATAGTCACCTGTAGCAGCACTATACCAGACCTTGTCCAACTCACTCTTCTCAAAATACATCTTCCCAGCATCTGATATTTGTTCTGTTGAAAACCCAAAGACTTCACATACTTCCATGAAAGTCATTTCATATCGCTCCTTGCCGATCTTGAAGTCTATTAATCCATAGCCTTCCTCTTCACACACCACATGAAATGTAGCAAGTGGAGTCCTTGTAGGAAGGGTGAGGCATGTCCATTCTGTTACCAAGACCAGCAACTTGAATGATAGTCTTCACATCTTGAAGAATTCCAAGTCTCTCCAGAAAAATATTGTCTGGAAACCAACACTCTTCCTAAACGACATCATTGAGCATCCTCAAATAATCAGCATAAGATGGAGCTTTAACTTTTGGCTTCTTGCTTTCTTTCTTTTTCACCACAGCCACTTGAAGTACAGTCTCTTCATCACTTTGACTTTCACCCTCACTCCTTTCAGCTCTTTTCTTGTCTCCTTTAGCTTTTGAACTAGAAGCAACCGATTTTCCCTTGTTAATTTTGACTGTCTTGTACTTGACAACCTTCTTCACTTTGTCTGGCTCATGAGAAATTTAACCTTTGTAATTGTACCTACATCAATAACTCTCACACAAAGAATGAGTTGCCAAACAAAATGAACACAACTCCATCGATTTTTTGAGAATTAAACTTGTAATATCAATGTGAATTTTGCAAATAAATCAAGCATGAGAGTTGCAACTAGATTAATCACACTTACTTATTAGCTAAAAATCAGGAGTTTCTTAACCCAAAAACAATTCTTGAAAATTAAAAACCCACTTAAAGAACAAAATATTCAAGAAATGCAAATTTCAAATTCAAGAATCACAAGAATGCACAAGGGTTCTCTCCTAGTTCATTTGAAACCTAACTCACCAGGTTCTAAGTTCCTCTAAGCAATGCACCAAACAATTTAAAAAAAAAAATCATCAAGAAAATTCCAAGTCTAAATCGATTATTTTCAAGAAAAAGACAGATGCTTCAGTTAAAAATTTACCTTGTGATTAAGTGAGATGAGGATTTTAATGTGTGTAAAATTAGAAAAAGAGAGAAGAATCGGTCTCAATGCACCAAGAATCGCAAGAAATGGTGTATATATGACTGAGTTATGAAGAAAAGAAATGCAAGAATGGTGGAAACAAGCCTGGTTTAGTTGGAGAAGAAGCATTTATGCTCTGAGCAGTTAAGGCTCGGTGTGAAACAGCTGGAGAGAGGTGTCTCTTTTTGACTTTGACCAGGTGCAAGCTATGGACCATTGGGTAAAAGAATGCCTCAAAGCAACACTGAGCAAGAACTAGCCGGTGTGCAGCTCGGTGTGTGGTTCAACAAGTTTGAGACTTCTTACACCAATCTAGGGTGGCTATGCGATTTGTTCGGAGTTGTGCATTGAGTGAGGAGCATCTCCACACCGGTTTGATTCCTCTCGTTGTGTCGATCGGTATTCTTGCGGCAGTTTTTGCACTGAGCAAGATTCACTCCATGTGTTGCCCGGTGTAGTATCTTATTAGAAATGGTTTCTCTACACTAATCAAGATTCACTCCATGTGCAGCTTGGTATCTCCACGACAGCTTTTACACCGAGCTTCATTCCTTGAAGTCAGTCCTGAGCCAAAGAAGTTTAGAGAAGTTTGGTGAAGTGCACCGGCTCCTGGCTAGTTTCATCCAATATTCAGCTAGGTGTAGCACTTCCTCCATTGAAATTACTTCACTCCGGACTGATTTTTCCCAATGTGTTGCTCGGTGTCACGCACTTGCACGATTTTGACCTCTATCCAACTCCTTTTGGCCTTTATTCCGTTAGAACAAACTTCTGAATCATTTAGATACCTGATAACACTTAACACACACATCAAAATGTTCCTAAAACATAAAAAAAGAAAACAATGAAAGCAATTAAAGAGTATGTACAAAGATAAACATGGAATTGTATCCCAAATGCACTTTGTTTTAAGTCACGAAGTTTGACTTTTCTTACTCTTTCAAGATGAGAGGGGGATCACCAAGAGGGACAGAAGAAGCTCCCTCTCTGGATTCACTTGCAAAATAAGGCTTAAGCCTTTGGCCATTCACAACAAACCCAGCTCCATGCTTGTCTATAAGAACCACAGCTCCATAAGATCTCACTTCTTTGATCTTAAAGGGTCTAGACCATCTAGACTTAAGCTTCCCAGGAAATAGCTTGAGTCTAAAGTTGAAAAGAAGCACTTGATCTCCTGCTTTGAATTCCCTCGTCAAGATCTTGTCATGGAAGCTCTTTGTCTTTTCCTTGTAGATTTTAGAACTCTCATAAGCATCCATTCTGATCTCACCAAGCTCTTGGAGCTGGAACAACCTTTTCTCTTGAGCAGTTTTGATGTCAAAGTTTAACAACTTAACAGTCTAGAGTGCCTTGTATTCAAGATCCACAGGTAAATGGCAAGATTTCCCATTAAGAAGATTTAATGGTGATGTTCCTATGGTAGTCTTGAAAGCTGTTCTATAAGTCTAAAGAGCATCATAAAGCTTCTTATACCAATCCTTTCTAGTGCTATTCACTGTCCACTCCAAAATTGCTTTTATCTGCCTGTTAGATACTTGCACTTTCCCACTTGTCTGAGGGTGATAAAGACTTGCAACCTTATGCCTAACTCCAGATTTCCTTAGAAGACCCTCAAAGGTTTTGTTGATGAAATGACTTCCACCATCACTAATAACACATCTTGGGACTCCAAACCTTGGAAAATGGTACTCTTGAATAACTTAATCACCACTTTGGAGTCACAGCTTCCACCCATTTAGACACATAGTCAATAGCCACCAAGATGTATTGGTTTCCATAAGATGAAAAAATGGTCTCATGAAGTCAATACATCAAATATTTCCACCTCCAAGATTTGGTTTGTGGTATCTTATTCCTGATTGAGATGTTCCCTATCCTTTGGAATTCATTGCACCTAGAGACAAGGCCTTGCGAATCCTTAAACATGGTTGGCCACTAAAACCAAGCCTGGAGAACCTTGGCAACAGTCTTGAAAGCAGCATGATGACAACCATATGCAGACCCATGGCATTCAAACAATATTTCTTGAACTTCTTCCTCTGATATGCATCTTCTAGAAGCTGATCCTTGCAGAGAACATAAAGGTAAGGCTCATCCCAGAAGAACCTCCTGATGTCCTTGTAGAACATTTTTTTCTGGTAGTTCCCTATCTCTGGAGGTTCAACTCCACAAAACAAATAATTTACAATGTCTGCATACCAAGGCAAATCACTATCCTTGATCATTTTGAGCACTTCAAGTTCATTCAAAGCTTTGACCATCATGAGCTGCTCCTCAGGTAAAGAGTCATCAATGGGATTCTGCTCTTCAATCCTCAGCCTTGAGAGATAATCTGCCACTCCATTCTTAAATCATTTCTTGTCCTTGATCTCTATATCAAACTCTTGTAGCAATAGAACCCACCTGAGAAATCTAGACTTTGCATCCTTCTTGGCCATTAATACCTTATTGCAGCATGATCAGTGTAGAGAATGACTTTGGAACCCACCAGATATGATCTAAACTTCACAAAAGCAAACATTATGGCAAACATCTCCTTCTCTGTTGTGGAATATTTCTCTTGAGCTCCATCTAGTGTCTTATTTGCATAATAGATCACATGGAGAATCTTCTCCTTTTTCTGTTCAAGGACAGCTCCAACAACAAAGTCACTTGCATCTACCATTATTTTAAAGGGAAGACTCCAATCTAGTGCTTGTACAATGGGAGCACTGATCAAAGCCTTGTTGATCTCTTTGAATGCCTCCTCACACTCTTGATCAAACACAAACTCCACTTTTTTGCACAGCAGCTTTGTAAGTGGTCTAGCAATCTTGGAGAAGACTTTTATTAACCTTCTACAGAATCCAGCATGCCCAAGAAAGCTTCTCACTCCTTTCACTGAATTAGGAGCTCCAAAATTCACCATAACCTAATCTTTGCTTTATTAACTTCAATTCCCTTCTCAGAGATCTTGTGCCCTAGAACAATTCCCTCAGTGACCATGAAGTGGCATTTCTCACAGTTTAGAACAAGATTTGCCTCTTCACATGTCTGGAGCACCCTGCAAAGATTAGAAAAACAAGCAGAAAAAGAAGGTACATAGACACTAAAATCGTCCATGAACACTTCCACCATCTCTCAATAAGGTCAGAAAAGATAGACATTATACACCTTTGAAATATTGTAGGAGCATTGCATAAACCAAAGAGCATCCTTCTATATGCATATGTGCCATTTGGGCATGTGAATGTATTCTTTTCTTGATCATTTGGGTGAATTGGTATTTGGAAAAAGCCATAATAACCATCAAGAAAACAGTAAAATGGATGGTTTGCTAATCTCTCCAACATTTGATCAATAAAAGGCAGTGGAAAGTGATTTTTCCTAGATGCAGCATTGAGTTTTCTGTAATCTATACACATCCTATGACTAGTTACAGTTCTATTTGGGACTAATTCATTCTTTTCATTTCTAATCACTGTAATCCCACCCTTCTTAGACAACATGCACAAGTGAAACCCACTTGGAAACAGAAACAAGATAATTATCCCTGCCTCCAGAGTTTCAGAATCTCCTTCTTTACAACATCTTTCAGGTTTGGATTCAATCTCCTCTGATGTTCTACAGAGCTAATTTATTCATTTTCAAGGTGGATCCTGTGAGTGCACAAAGAAGGAGATATGCCCTTTATGTCATCTAATGAGTAGCCAATTGCTTTCCTAAACTTTCTTAGTTCATTTAGCAATGTATGTTCTTCATGTTTAAGCAAGTTCTCAATAATGATGACTGGATATGATGCATTAGGGCTTAAGAAAGCATACCTGAGACAACTTGGAAGTGGATTAAGCTCCACTTATGGTGCCTTGAGTTCACTCTAATCATCATTGAAGCTTGTTTGACAGCATTGGCTCCTTTGGTGTGGTTTCTTTGCCCTTGTTCCTTGTGCATTTCCCTTTGAATCTCAATTTTTTCCTTGACCGCTGAGTTTACACCGAGCTGAGCACTGGTTGATCTTGCTCAGTGTGAACTCCTTCTTTATTCATCTCACAAGAGACCCCAATCGTCTTGCTTGGTATTCTCACAACATATTTTACATCGAGCAAGGCACCGGCTGAATCTAGTCCAGAGCCAAAGTAGTCCATATTCCTTTGAGCTTCATTTGAGTACACCAAGCAAGATTCAAGGGATGTCTTGCTCGGTATCTCTGCGGCACAATCTGCACCGATCAACACTGTTGATGAATTCTGCTCGGAGCCAAGGGTCATAACACTTTCACTCCTTGAAGGTTGGCACTTTGTACAGGTTTTAAAGGATGTGTTGCTTGGAGTACGCCCGGTTTCTTGATGTGCAACCACTCCTGAGAACACACCAGTTGAATTCAACTCATGTGATCAACTTCTCCTTGTCCCTTAGTGATTTTTGAACCCCCATAATCATCTCCAAGAAAGATTCATCATCTCTACAGGCTTGTGAGAATCAAGCAGCTTCATAAACCAAAAGCTTTCATCTGGAAGATAACGATATTCTCCATAATCTTTTGTTAAAGCAATTTCAAGATGATCTTCAGTGTTCAGTTTCTCAAGTACTTTCTCAGCCAATTCTTCCATGGTTTCTATAAAATACTTGACCCTCTATAGTTAGCTGCTTCATTACCTTGTTGACGTCAAACTTTAGAGCCTCTGATCCCACATGGAGATCAATCATTCCTCTCCTAACATCAATAATTGCTCCAGCAGTAGCTAAGAATGGTCTTCCCAGAATTAGTGTATTCTTTGGGCTCCTCATCCATTTCAGGTATAATGAAGTCTGTTGGCACCACAAAATCCCAAATTCTCAATGGAAAATCCTCAAGAAGTCCCACTGGTAGTCTTACTGATCTATCTGCTAATACCAAATATATTTTGCAAGGTTTGTAGATAGTAAAACCCAGCTTCTTAGCTAATGGAGATTGGCATGAGACTTACTGAAGCTCCTAGATCACATAAGCAACTGTTAAACTTCAAAGGACTCAAAGTACAAGGCAATGTAAAGCTCTCTGGATTATTTAACTTTCTTGGAACTGATCTTGTTATAATAATGGCACTGCATTCATGAGTCAACACCACCATACCCTGAAGCTCCTTTGATTTTTCCACTATAGCATCCTTGAGGAAATTTGTATATTGAGGAACTAAAAGGAAAGCTTCTATCAATGGCATGGTTATCTCAACTTTCTCCATCTGCTTATCAAATAAAGCCCTATACTTCTCCAGCAACTGCTTCTTGAATCTTTTAGGGAAAGGCTTGGCTGATAATGTGGTGGCACGAAGGGATTAGTCGTCTTTGATGGCTTCTTAGGCGCCTTGTCTTGTTCCAGACCTTTACCTTTGTCCTTTTTACTCACTTCTAGCTCAACAACCTCATCATCTTGATCATTCTGAACAAGCACCTCCCCACCAAGTTGCTAATTATCCTCAAAGAGCAATGGAGGTTGTTCTCTTGTAGGAAGTTCCCTGCCCTCCTCAGTGTTATAGCATTACAAAACTCTTTAGGGTTTTGTTCTGGCTTTCCTGGCAAAGAACCCTGCGGCCTTGAAGAAGTTAATGCTCCCTTGCTCTCAAAAGCCTTCATCTTACTATGTAATGTCTCAATTCTGGAGTTGAGATCATTAAAAGAGTACTCCACTCTATGTTGTGTCTCTTGCTGACCCTTGAGAAGCTGTTGTAGAACCTCATTCAAATCAAAATCTTGTTGTTGAGATAAACCCTACTGACCCTGATTCTGATTAAAACTTGGAGGGTATGTCTTCTTTGCTTGAAAACCCTCTTGATTCCCTTGAATAGGCTGGAATATTCCTTGCTGAGCATATGACTGCTTTCCTTGGTAGTTACCCTGAAACTGATTCATGTTTGTATACCCCTGATTCTGAGCTTGCTGTGGTGGATATACTTGATCTTGAGGATTTGCAACATTGTGCTTCTATAGGAGAGGTTTGGATTGTTTTAATTCTTGAACCTCTGAAACCTGTTCTAACCCCCAATGTAGTTCATCTCCTTTTGAACAAGACACTCTTCTTGACCATCAACAAACTGATGTTGCTCATCAAACTCACCAACAAAGTGTATTGGCTTTTGAGAAGCAACCAATACCTTGTCAAGCTTAGTTTGGAGCTCTTTGATGTCCTTCTTCATTCTCTGCTCCTCATGAGAACCTTATCCTCTGTAGGACCTGTCATAGTATTCTCCATATGTGTCATTACTTTGAGTAATATTCTCCACCAACTTCATTGCTGCATTGACCTCCTTTGCAAGAAAGTTTCCATTAGATGCTGTATCTAACTGGTTTCTGATATTAGGCAAAGCTCCTCTATAAAAAGTTCTGAGTAAGTAAGAGTCAGATAATTCATGGTGAGGACATTGATTTGTATATTCTCTGAATCTCTCTTAAGCTTCATTGAAAGATTCATTTTGCTTATGGGTGAAGGAGGAGATCTCATTCCTCAATTTTATTGTTCTTGAGGTAGAACAGAACTTTGCTAAGAATGTCTGATCCCAGGTTTGAATAGATCCATGAGGTAAGTTCTTCTCCCATTGCCTAGCTTTTTCTCCTAGGGAGAATGGAAGTCGTCTAAGCTTGAATCCATCTTCTGAGACCCCATTGATCTTAGTTAATTTAAAAACCCTGTCAAACTGACCAATGTGATCAAGAGGATCCTTCATTGGCAGCCCTTGGAACGTGCTATTCTGAGAAGACTAGCCTTGACTTCAAAATTGTCGTTTTCATTAGAGCTTGGATTCCTTGCCTGTTTGTGTGAGCATTAAAAGCATCATTGGCTCCTACAAGAACAGGATTCCATGGAGCCTTATGTGCTTGACGTGCAGCTTGGGGTGGGTTGGGAGGGTTGTGAACTGGTGCAGCCTGTTGCTGCTTGTTCCATTAATTATGATTAACTTGAGTCTGATGCTCAACTCTCTCTTGCTATTCATCCATGCCTAACCTCTGTAATTGCTCCGCCCTTTCTCTGAAAATTCTTGATCTCAAGAAGATCCAAAGAATTAATGCTAAAACAATCACACTTGGCAACAGCGCCAACTTGATACTATAATTTTGCAATCTTAGCAGGTTCAATTACCTCACACCATTGTAGCATTGAGGGTCTATCCAAGAGACAGATTTAGACACTAATCTATATGGAGCTAGCTTAATCCAAATCTAGCAATATGAGTTTGGTAACAAGTGAATTAATGCAATAATTACTAAGCAATACTAACAAGATTAAGCACCAAACAAGCAATGCAAGACTAATTAAACAAAAACAACTGATGATGATTCAAATATGATAAAAACTTTGGGTTCTTGACATGATAGTGGATTAGGGTGCCTTTGATGCTAGACTAAGGTGCTAATGGCAAACAATGAATGATTCCAATTAACTTTGGATTCCGAACAAGTTCAGTACTCTCTCAAGATAAAGATCACAATTCAAATCATTACTCAAACCCAATTCTCATTAGTGGCATAGTGATAAGAATGCATTAAGATTCAATCCCTAAAATGTCACATGTTCTTCAAACAAGCATTTTTATCTGATCAAAGCAATAAACCTTTATCTTGGCTCATTCAGGCATTTCATCAAACACCTTTTGGGTGGAGAAATGGCTTGAATCTGGATCAGAGTGATGATCAAATATTCAGCTTTAAGAGCAGCCAAGTAAAGAAAGGAAAACATAAATCTAACTCTAAACACCTTAATCTAACACCTAAGCACCCTAATCTACATATCTAGAACCCTAATAAAAAGGACAACTCACTAATCATAATCAACACACTGATTCCTTTGCAAAAAGTGATGTTAATCATGACTAAAAGTTTAGATGAGAAGAAAAAATGATATGATGATAAGAAATACGCTTAAATCTGATTAAAACTCAAGATATCTCTTAGCAAATATGATGTTTTTAACAAAAGAGGCAAAAGACTAAAACTAGATAAAAGGTATCTAGGATTTTTGACCCAAAAACATATATATAGAGGAGTGGTTCGAACCTGGTCAGCCCAAGACAACTGGGTCCTGACTAAGCGAACTTTCAATAAAAAACTCGGTGCACTTTTCAGCGATCTGGATCCTTCAGGTGTGCAGCTCGGTGTAGGTGTCCTGAAGTTGAAGCTCAACTCAGTCTAGAAGTGCTCGATGTCTTCGTCGGAATCCTTGCACAACAAATTGCCCCGGTTGGCACATCTCCTGAATCTTGCTCGGTGTGGTGCTTGATTTGAAAGATGGCTGGAGATGAAGAGTTTACACTGAGCTAAAAGGAGTCGGTGTGTTGCTCGGTATCCTTACGGCAGAAGTTGCTGATAACACCGTATTTTGACCACTTTTATGGATCGTTTTGAAATAATTTTTCTACATTTTTAATTGCTTTTAAGTAGTTTTACTACATTTTTCTTGTATTTGTAGTTCCAAGACTCTTTTCGGGTAACTTAGGGAAAAACTTAACAAAATGGATAGAAAACCAGATTTCAGCTCAAAGTCAAACCGTCAGAAGTTCACCCCTGATTGAAGGATTTCTCACCGTCTGATCCAGCTCAAATTTGGAGATCTTAAAGATGGAAGTATCAGCTTTCCAGTACACTTTACAGCTTGGCAATCCATCGGTTCAATCAAAAGATACGCGAAGAGCAAGATGTCCCGTAAACCAGCCGGCAAGCAATTCCACCCGCGGCCAACAGGCCATTTCCCGCGGTCAGAAGCATCCCGACCGCGGCCAGCAGTCCATACCCCGCGGTCACATCCCTCCCGACCGCGGCCAGCCATCTCTGAGCCCGAAGGCCCATTTCTGAAGCCCACAATGATTCCTTCATTTGGAGAAACCCTAAGTGACGTCCAGAGATGTCTTGAGCACTATAAATACATGTCTTAGGAACCCTATTTCGACATATGCTATTTTTCTTATTGTTTTAGAATACTTTTAAGTTTTAGGTTTTAGGGAGAGAGAGATTTGTCTCTTGAACCCTTGTTCTTTCTTTTTCAATTTCGGTTTCTATTCTACTTATTAATACTATCTTTTTGATTTCGTTCATTATGTTTGAGTAGTTTTATTGTTGGGATTAAGGGATTTTCGATGGAGATTTATATGTTCGATGAGGATTCCATGAGCTTTTGAGCCGAATCTTAGAACTTTTTCTTCTGAATTCGATTTTACTGCATGAGAGTAGCGTCATGAACTACAATCAGATCCAGATGCTTGGTGACACGAAGGTGTTCATCCGGTGTCAGATCTAGTTTGGGAGAGCAAAACAAACATAGGAGTGGAAACCTACCTATGGGCGATTTGTGAATGCTGACGAGTCTTAAACATAATGCATCTCTTCTCTTCCAGGGCCAGAGTGGAAACCAACTGGTCAGGGTTGAGAGAGATAGTTGTCTATGATCACGACAGTGGCGTATTCATACGTCTGTGACTCCAGTTCGAAAAGTTTAAGCTAAGATCTTATCAATTTTACTCTCTAGCAATGTTTTGAATCGTTCGTACCCCTGAGAAAACTTCCCTGAACCCCAACGCCTTCTTTCCTATTGATTTACACCGTTTTTCTTTCAAGCTTTAGTTCAATATTCTCATTCCTTTTTAGTTAATTTTCATTTAAGCAATTAGAATATTTGTTTTTCTCGTTTTTATTCATTTTCGTTAAGTTTAGTTATTAGGCCATTTAATTCCCGTATTTTCTTTTAAGATTTCGTTTTTACATTTTAAACACACTACCAAAACCCCTACAAAACCGTTTGGTTCTAGACTTCCTTACTTTATATTTCTTTCAAAGGCTTTTGCAGGAAAAGATCCTCCTTCCCTGTGGATTCGATCCCTAAGTACTACAATCAATCAGCTGTGCACTTGCGGCTATTGATTTCATTTAGGGTAAAACTTGACAACCCTCACACACCACCACATCAAGTTTTTGGCGCCGTTTCCGGGGAAGGCACGCGTTTTCTCTTCTGCAAAACCCCGAGAAAAGTTGGTAAATCGACTCTAGAACCCCCTTTTCTGCAATTTTCCATTTTTTATTTTGTTTCCATTTCAGAAGATATGGATCCTATGAAACGAAATTACTACTATGAGGGAGGTTTTTACAACACTCCTCGAGCCACTCAACGCCGAGAAGCACAATACATTCGTGATCTCTCCTCAATGGATCAGAATTCAATTCCGAATCACCACAAAAGAGGACTTCGCAGCCATTACAAATCAATTCGCGAAGGTTTAGAGGAACAAGGATTCTGCTGGGAGACCGTGTCAACTTACGATGCCCACGGAGATATCAATGATCCTCTCTTTGATGAAGATATGTCGTCTGTCTCCCAAACCGAGATTGATGATATGCTTCAGGAGCTCAATGAATCTATGGATGATGGGTATTGGGTATCTTGTGAAGTAGATGGAGAATCCTCCATCAAGTTTGTTAGAAAGAGGCCATCAAATGAAATTCCTTTGGATCATCACGTCATGGAGAACCTCTTTCCATCCCTAGTGACGATCTCGTCTCTACCGATTCATTCAAGTGTTTTGGAGTCGATAAACAAGATCATAAGTCCCTTCCTCTTGATGAACCAAAGCCTTTTTCTCCTTCAGATCCTCACCACCTTGAATGTAAGACAGACCACATGGAAGATAAGACACTAATGGTGACATCAAAACCACCATTGGAGGCGCTTTCTAAGACGAAGGATTCCGAGAAGTTTGATGCCCCATTCTCAATCAAGGAAGTGAAATTTCGTGATTCTCTTTGTGAATCTTGACCTGATGTGAATCTCATACCAAAGACCATTGCAGAGAATACAGGTATTTCGATTTTTCATCCCTCTAAGATTTATATTCACTATGGAGATTTTTCTGGTGCAGCTCTACTTGGTTCCAAACCAGAATTGCCTTTTCAAGGGAAAGGTTGTCTTGTTTCTACTGGTTCCCATGCTATGGAGATGAGAAACAATGCAACAAAACCCTTGATACTTGGTATTTCGTTCCGAGCATCTGTTGGAACACTCATCAACTACCTGCATCAACATATGAGTTTCCTGAAGATCAATAAGAAAACCTCATACCCGGTGATTAGTACAAGGAACTCTCATTGTCTGACAATAGGGGGCGTAGATGATCCAATATTTAACCCTGGAGGAACTACAAAGGATGTTGGATACGTTCAAGAAAGAATAGCACCCAAAGAAAATGCTGGATTTACAAGTTTGACAAACAAAGGTATTTTCCTATGCACACCTTTAACCAATGCTCATATAAGAGGTGATGCAGACTTAATTGAAGCAAGAGTGGAGTTTAAATGGCTCTCAAGACTCTTTTCCGAAGACTCTCCACAAGGAAAAAGAATTGGAGACAAGAAGCAAGAGGATCTGAACATCTTTCCTAGGACATTCGGCACCGCGGTCGCGTGTGCGCTATCCGCGGCCAAACCACCTTTCCCCGCGGTCGCGTGTGCGCTACCAGCGGCCAAACCACCTTTCACCGCGGTCGCGATACTTCCACCAGCGGCCAATGCTCTTTTTACCAATTCTCCTACAGTTCAAGCCATGGCGACACCTCTCCAAGCAAACTGTCCTCACCTTGGATGCTTAACCATCTCCACCACTTCAGATCATAAAGAATCATATGTCCTTGTATCTTGCAACATGGTTCAATGTCATGCAGTAAGAAAGACCTTATTCACCTCACCATACAAGCATCTAAGACGTTCTCCTATCACAAGTGGTGTTGAAGACTCATACCTCAAAGAAGTTCCAAGACTGATTTTTGATCCTGGAGGAGGCTACCATCTCGAACCTAAGGACAAAATTTCCAATTGGGAATGGCGTTATAAGGGATATACAAAGGAAAGACAAGGAGAAGCAAAGAGGACTTGTCCCAAGACATTGTCTTTTTAAAGGACTAAGCAACGTCCAACACCAAAAGTCGAGCTAAACGACTTAAAACAAAAGCGCTTAATGGGAGGCAACCCATTTAGGTATTGTTTTCTTTAGGATTTTTCTTTCTTTTTTCTTTTGATCTTTTTCTTTTTATTAGTTTCAGGTGTTTCTTATAAAACAAAAAAGCCAAAAAAATCAAAAAACCAGAAAAAACCAAAAAGAAGGATGGCACCTGACTGCTCGGCCCAGCAGGAACCAAGGAGAAGCAGGAAGAGGCCGCGATATAAGCCCCCGCGGTCGCAGATGTTCTGACCGCGGGAAACATACCATTGACCGCGGTCGCATAATCCTGGCCGCGGCTAAGCACCAGTTTGCCGCGGTCGCGTGGCCCCCGACCGCGGCAATTGGTCGTTGACATCAAACCCGACCCTAAACCACCCACTTCACCCCATTTCACCTCACCAATCACCACTCCACCTCATTCATCACCCTCCACCACCTCCATCACCACCTAATCACCTTCCCAAACCTCTTCGAAAGAATCCGGTTCATCTCCACCAGCATCCCAGATCCAGGTAAGTTCTCTTTAGCCTTACCAAGTTGATTATCTATGCATTTCTCTTATCCACTCTCGACTTGTTTCACACTGAGGACAGTGTGATTTAATTTTGGGGGAGGATTTCATCCCTTTCTAACCACTTTTCTTTCATGAGTCTTGCATTATCTACACTTTTTGCATTTTCCTTAAAGTTTTTCAAAATCGGTTTTCAAAACAAAATACGTTTTAAAGGGAATGGTGAACATGAATCAATGATAGTTGAATGTGTGCTTTAGACTGTTCCTAGTGACATGCTCATTCATAATTTAGGACTAGACTAGGCGGTAGCTAAGCACATTTGAAATGAAGTACCCCAGAGGAATTTGAATGATTTCGATTTAGATGAAGGGATACACTAGCTCTGTTTTATTTGGACTTAATTTGGACTTAATTTTCTCATTAAAACATTAGACTATACATTCAGGACTCCGTTATCCTTTTACCACTCTCTGTTGATCCTGAATGGCTAGTTCATCTTTAGCTAGTTCCCCACCTTAACCAATCCTCTTTCAAACCACATGCACTCTTGTTTTCTATTGTCTTATATGCAGATAAGTGCAAAAACGTTGGAGAGAAAGAGGAACGACGCACTTTTCAGTCACCAAGGACAGAGAGCTGCGATTTGCCGGAAAAGTTCCCGGAAGGATTCAACACAAGAGGAAGCTCAGTTTGCCTTAGAAAAATCTCAAAATTTGGTACAATCTCGTCCTCTAGTCTCCCTCTCTTTAAAAGGCATTTCCTTTTCAAAAAAAAAAAAAATAAATAAATCCGAAAAAAAAGAAAAGAAAGGAAATAAAAGCCTTAGAGAGTCTAGAGAGGTCGAATTCTAAGTCCCAAGGCAACTGGAGTTCGAATTTTATGGAGTTTTGGAATTTTTTTCTGATTCCCGGAAAGAATCTAAGTATGGGGGAACAGCTGTTTACAACAAAGGAAGAAGGATTATGCAACAACAATTTGGCAAGAAGAAGTGACTGAAAACTGTGGTCATCAACAGGTCCTTATCTCTCTTGCGGTTTTGCATATTATCTTGCATCCTACAGATCTTCAGGTAACCCGAAACACTTAAACTCCACCATTTAAACAGTCCTTTAATGCCAAACGCCGTCTACCCTGGATGATGTCTTTAATGAGAACTCACTATTGAACTTAAAGAATGTAGAGAGCTAGTTGACTGGAATCAAGATTTAAATTTTTTAAGTTTTGCATGACGGAAAAAGTGGACTAGTATCTCTTGTGCATTGGTGAGAATTTTCTAGACTAAGTTGTGGATTGATGCACTATCTTTGGTCCTAGTTTAGGAGTTCATGTCTATGAGATTTGTGCATTTCCTATTTTTGTTTTCACTTAACCAGTTTAGGCTTTTGCTTTGTTTGAGGACAAACAAAGGTTTAAGTCTTGGGGAGTTGATAACACCGTATTTTGACCACTTTTATGGATCGTATTGAAATAATTTTTCTATGTTTTTAATTGCTTTTAAGTAGTTTTACTACATTTTTCTTGTATTTGTAGTTCCAAGACTCTTTTCAGGTAACTTAGGGAAAAGCTTAACAAAATGGATAGAAAACCAGATTTCAGCTCAAAGTCAAACCGTCAGAAGTTCACCCCTGATTGAAGGATTTCTCACCGTCTGATCCAGCTCAAATTTGGAGATCTTAAAGATGGAAGTATCAGCTTTCCAGTACACTTTACAGCTTGGCAATCCAACGGTTCAATCAAAAGATACGCGAAGAGCAAGATGTCCCGTAAACCAGCCGGCAAGCAATTCCACCCGCGGCCAACAGGCCATTTCCCGCGGTCAGAAGCATCCCGACCGCGGCCAGCAGTCCATTCCCCGCGGTCACATCCCTCCCGACCGCGGCCAGCCATCTCCGAGCCCGAAGGCCCATTTCTGAAGCCCACAATGATTCCTTCATTTGGAGAAACCCTAAGTGACGTCCAGAGATGTCTTGAGCACTATAAATACATGTCTTAGGAACCCTATTTCGACATATGCTATTTTTCTTATTTTTTTAGAATACTTTTAAGTTTTAGGTTTTAGGGAGAGAGAGATTTGTCTCTTGAACCCTTGTTCTTTCTTTTTCAATTTCGGTTTCTATTCTACTTATTAATACTATCTTTTTGTCTTCGTTCATTATGTCTGAGTAGTTTTATTGTTGGGATTAATGGATTTTCGATGGGGATTTATATGTTCGATGAGGATTCCATGAGCTTTTGAGCCGAATCTTAGAACTTTTTCTTCTGAATTCGATTTTACTGCATGAGAGTAGCGTCATGAACTACAATCAGATCCAGATGCTTGGTGACACGAAGGTGTTCATCCGGTGTCAGATCTAGTTTGGGAGAGCAAAACAAACATAGGAGTGGAAACCTACTTATGGGCGATTTGTGAATGCTGACGAGTCTTAAACATAATGCATCTCTTCTCTTCCAGGGCCAGAGTGGAAACCTACTGGTCAGGGTTGAGAGAGATAGTTGTCTATGATCACGACAGTGGCGTATTCATACGTCCGTGACTCCAGTTCAAAAAGTTTAAGCTAAGATCTTATCAATTTTACTCTCTAGCAATGTTTTGAATCGTTCGTACCCCTGAGAAAACTTCCCTGAACCCCAACGTCTTCTTTCCTATTGATTTACACCGTTTTTATTTCAAGCTTTAGTTCAATATTCTCATTCCTTTTTAGTTAATTTTCATTTAAGCAATTAGAATATTCGTTTTTCTTGTTTTTATTCATTTTCGGTAAGTTTAGTTATTAGGCCATTTAATTCCCGTATTTTCTTTTAAGATTTCGTTTTTACATTTTAAACACATTACCAAAACCCCCACAAAACCGTTTGGTTCTAGACTTCCTTACTTTATATTTCTTTCAAAGGTTTTTGCAGGAAAAGATCCTCCTTCCCTGTGGATTCGATCCCTAAGTACTACAATTGATCAGCTGTGCACTTGCGGCTATTGATTTCATTTAGGGTAAAACTTGACAACCCTCACACACCACCACATCAGTTGCATCGATAAACACATCCTTTGAAGCTTGCTTGGTGTGAGGCTTGTAATGAAACAACCTAAGAAATGAGCCCACACTGATCAATAATCGCTCGGTGCTAAGATTGGTGTAAGGCTTCTAGTGATACAATCTAAAAACTGAGCTCACACCGATCAAGAATGGCCCGGTATTCCACTCGGTATGAGTATGAACTCCTTGTACAAAACTTTTCATAACTTACTGCTCATGGAGAATGCCATGTATTTCCGAAATACTCTGCTTTTGGTTGATTGTTTGAATCAGCCCCGCAGCATCCGAAGCAAGGTGTAGCCTTTGAAGCCCAGATTTATTGCGTCCTGGAGCGCTGATCTGACGGCCAGGGCCTCAGCCGCTAACACCGATCCAGTCGGGAATTCTGGCTTCGCTGTCTGTTTAAAGACTTTCCCATTCTCGTCTTTGAAAATCCATGCCACTAGAGAGTCTTCATTCCACGCGCCATCGGAGAAGCAACAGATGGAATTGCGTTGAGCCTGGATTTGTCCTGATCTTCTTGTGGTGGCAGGAGAAATTTGAATCAATAAGCTACAACGTTGATTAAGAGTCCAAATGCATCCAGAGAGAGAAAGACTTCCAGTACAGCGGTTCTTTGAAGCACATCGTCTTGGTCTGGATTGGCTGCCAGACAGGTTCATCTTCAACCGGCCATATCTTTACGCTCATTACTCCAAATCGGCTGATTATAAGTGTTATGGAAAGATGGCTTGATACTCTACATTCTTGATGAAGACCACGTAGGCTGAATTGAAGTGTAAGACTTTCTTCTCAGGCAGTCTTTCAAGCGTATCGCCAGGTAAAAATACTTGTCCGAGAACATGCACCAAGGCAAGGGTTTTCTCCATGTGGCTCAGCTCCTTTTGCTCTCAAACTTCTCCAAAAGTACCTAATAACACTCCAAATATGCAAGACCCTTTGGGACCTAATGCATTTCCTACAATAGCTAAAACAAAGACTAAACTCTAAGAAAATTACCTAATATGCATGCATGAGACTCTACTCTTGGACTAAAAATGCATCCTAAATGTGCAAAAATATTAATATATCATCCAAGCCATGGATTCCTGACATCCCAGCTAGACCACCGAGGGGACTTCACGAGGATTGCGACCTGCTTCTCTATGTCAATACTCTAATCGACTTCGAGACCAAAAGGTGGAAATTAGACCCCCTTCGAGAGTTATTCCCGCCTGAGGAAATTACCCTTATTTTAGGGTTAAGACCGAGTTAATCTTTCTCGAGAGACGAGTATAGTTGGATTCACACAAAATCCAGAAACTACACCATCAAATCAGGATACTGGAATGCGAGAACTTTATCTCGTCTGTCCTGTGACCTTCCTTTTAAGGGACACAGTACTACGGTACTCAAGGCATATGCATGGAAGTTAAAAACTACACGAAAAATCAAGCATTTTGTGAGGTAATGTGCAAA
Source organism: Eutrema salsugineum (assembly GCF_000478725.1). Lineage (NCBI taxonomy): Eukaryota > Viridiplantae > Streptophyta > Magnoliopsida > Brassicales > Brassicaceae > Eutrema > Eutrema salsugineum. The sequence goes on from NW_006256829.1 coordinate 17,522,093, forward strand.
TGGTGGTGTGGCAACCTGCCAACGTTTATTCTCTGGACATATGGGAAGAGACAAAGGATCGATGCCCGAGATGCAGTGCTGAGGAGGAGACAACAAATCACATGCTTTTCGAATGTCCACCATCTAAGCAAGGATTCCTTTCGATGATTCCTTTAGCTCCAAACATCTTCCCCTAATCCTCTTTCTTACCTTTTATGGAGAGCGCGCGAATCAGGATTAAGTGAATACCATCTTTGTATTTTTTCTTGGATTATTTGGTTCCTGTGGAAAGCAAGAAATAAAAAGGTGTTTGAGAATGTGGACGAACATCTGCCCGACATACTAGGTCATGCAAAGACAAAGGAAGAAGCCTTGAGAAGAGCAAATACAAAGAATAGTGGAGACATCAGTCACATTCAGGATGTAGTGTCAACAATTACTTCCTCCCTTGAGGAGATTGGATGCTATATCGATGGATCGTGGTTGGAAACGACATCTGTCAGTGGACACGGTTGGCGTGTTATATCTGGCCGGAAATTATCCTTGTGGGGCTTAAGAGTGCAGACCAAAGCCCATCCCCGTTGCACGCAGAGCTGGACTGATTTGGGCTATGAAATGCATCCACTCATCACATGTGGCTTGCGAAACCTTCTACACGGATTGATATGACCTGATATCCATGACTGCATATCCTTCAGAATGGTCTATGTTCGCCGCAGAATTAGAAGATTTTAAGTCTTTATCATTGTGTTTTACGTCTTTTATAACACATGTCCCTAGAGCTTGTAATGTCCGTGCAGATAAGCTTGCCAAAGCTGCAAGAGCACGAGGTGTAAAGGTCTCCCATGTTAGCGTTGCGGCCCCTGCCTGGCTATCCCTAGAGTAGAGTCACTTCCCGCAATCATAATGAAATGGTATCTTTGTTGTAAAAAAAATCATAAGTTTATTATACGTAAGATCAGACACTGTTGCCAGTTGGAGGAAAAATTTGCTCTTTGCAAATATTTTAGATGGTGTATTTAGATAAGGTGAATCTTTTATCGCGTCATTGCTTAGATTGGTCTTATGAACTGCTATTAGAGATATTTGGATTTTATTTAACAGTTGTCCAGATATTTCCACAAGTACCTCGTCCCCTAGCTACAACCAACATCACCCTTAGCCCGATACTAGTATCTGGAACCGGGTAAGGTGATTTATCCTACTATTAAGGTGATATAGCATATATTTCTTTTATTTGTTTAGATCTAAAAACCATTCTTCATGTTGTTCTTGAATCTTAAACATATCATTACCAACTACTGAAGATTTCTTAATCTTTTTCCTTACCCTTTTAAATTATGTCTTGTTTATTTTTTTTTTTTGGTGCTTGTGTTTCCTTCAGCTATCTGTGAGTATTCCATATATGGATAGTTTGATGGTTGATTGATGCTGATTTGGATTAGATAATTTTGAGTCCTTCCTTTGAGATGTGCTTAATGTTACTATTTGATTATTTGATGAGAGGATAATTAAACTAACCTTATAAAGTCTTCAAATTACTAAAACAATGCAAATCTTTTGAATTTATTAGAATAACTTAGAGTACCAATTTTACCTTTTTCGGCTTTGTTGGCAAAAACATTATTACAAAATTGCCATTACTATTTAAAATCAACATCAGCATGCTTAAAAATATACGTCTACCGTTCTGTAGTGGTATATTTATATAAATTGGTAAACTTAATAAATTAATCGTAGACTTATTTCTAGTCAGTAGATTTACTTAGGGCCGGTAGATTCGTTTGAGGAACAGTAAACTTTATAAAATTTAGGCAAACTTTTTACGAATGGGAAGATTTTCTTTGGACGGTAGATATATTTAAATTTGGTAGGTTTATATCATTTGATAATAGCTTATTTAGGAATTGGTAGATTTCACGAGCGATGGATTGACTTTTTGGTAGATGTTTGCTTAGAATTGTAGATTTACTTCCATTGATGGTAGATTAATCTTCTCTGCGGTAGAGTTCTTTTTCATGGTAGGAGACTTATCATTGGATGGTTCATTTTTTCTTGACGGTATATTTTTTGTATGACAGTAGATTAATATTGTCGTGGTAGATTTACTCTTAACTTGGTAGATTTATTGTTAATGGCGGTAGTTTAAAAAAAAACTTAATTTTTAGATTTGTAATGGTAGTAGATTTATGTTACGACACTGTAGATTTATTTATAAAATAGTAGACTTATTGATGAGATACATAAAATTGGTAGATTTATTTTAAGTTAGTAGATTCATCTGAAGCTGGTAGATATATCTGAATTTGGTAGATTTCTATAAATTTGGTAGATCTGATATTTGTATTGATGGTAGACTTGTTAGAATTAGGTGTTTTAAAATAACGTTTTTATCTACCAAATAACTTTAGATTTACAAGAAAATCCTGGCATCCATGGTGAAGATCTAGGGTTGTCGCAGGTCCAAGTTTGAGAAAATTTATTGTTTGATGGTAGATTTACTGTGATGATGGTAAATTTTATTTTGATAGATGATTTTTTTTGGAGTTAACCATTTCTTTCATTTCAAATCACAAGTTTAACGTATTTGTCGATGGATATGCAGTTTCAAGTACTATAATGTCGATGATATATCAAACATTGTATTAATGCTTTTATCTGTATCAAACCATATGCTACAATATTTGGAAATGGCTAAATATCGATGGTTCGAGGTAAATAGAGATAAAAATGTTTCGGAATCACAATTAACCCTCAGGTAAAAAAAGCATAAGAAAAAATATGAAGATGTATCCATGACTAAAATGAGATATGGGCTTTGTAAATTTTTTTTGGATTTGTGCTTGTTTGTTTTCTTTTTAAGTATATATAATGAATACATATTTTATTTTCTTCCATATTACTGGGTTGGATATTTTTTTTGGGTTAAAATCTCATTCATTTTGGTTATACATATTAAATAAACAAGAAAGTAAGTAAAGTGATTGTTCGTCATTGATTTCATCAAACCCTTTTGAATATTGTAATGGCCTATCTTATAATCAGCAATTTAAAAAAAAATTACCATCATGTTAATTAAATCCAAATAATCATTTATCCAAATTCATAAACAAAAATAATCATTTATCCAAATTCATAAACAAATCTACCATCAATTTTAAAGAATATATACAATCATTTTAAAAACAAATTTACCAAATCCAAATCTGGCAACAATTGTACTCATAGAAGAACACGTTGAAACAAAGCTGGAAATCTTGTCGAATGACTTGTCCGCGAAGCGAAGAACTTGTCGGAGAAAAAAATGATTTTTCCCAATAAAACTTCAAAATTTAATAATAAATTATCAATGGTATAAAATATAAATCTACTATCAATCCGTAGACATCTCTACACAAAATATACATACCATCAATTATACTCATAGAAGAACATGCCAAAACGAAGATAGAAATCTCGCACGGAGATTCATCTGTCGTCGTGAAGCCCTGAAACCTGTTGGAGAACAAGACAAATTTTCCCGATAAATCTCCGAAATTCAGTAATAAATCTACCATGATATCAAATGTAAATCTACCATCAATTCATAAATAAATCTACACAAAAATAAATTTACCATCAATTATATCGTCAATCTAAAACAAATCTACCATCAATTATGCTAGAAATCATGTTGGAGACTTGTCCTAGGTCACAACGTCCAGATAATGTGTGAGATGAAAAACAAATCTACCACACCTTAAATTTAAATCTACCACCATTCATGTATGCAATGTAAGGGAACAAGTTTTACTCTAAAAGAAACAAATGAAAGCCTATAGTTGTAGTACTTAGGGATCGAATCTACATGGATTTGTGTGCCAAGTATTTTCCTACAATTTCTAAGTTTCTGTCTAGACTAATCCATTTTAAGAGGTTGGGTGTGTGTCACGGTTTAAATTAAACAAAATAAAACAATTAAAACTATCTTAGAAAACAAGCAGAATATCGAATGAAAGCAAAGTAAAAATGAAGATCTAAATTGATGGGGTTGTAAGCAGTAATTAAAAACGATGGACTTTCGGGAACTCTATGAGGATCATAATCGGTTTCAGACAACTAGGGTTATAGACTGGGATTATCGGGTATCGAAATATCTAGGGTTCTAGAGCTAGAGTACGGCAGTATGACTACATCACTGTTGTGATCATAACTAACTGTCTTTCACAATCCTGACCAATAGATTTCCACTCTGGCCCTGGAAGGGAGAAGACACATGAACTTGTACATGACTCGTCAATACTCATGATCGACATATAGGAGGTTTTCACTCTTATGGAAGAATCACTCTTTTCATTCTAACGCTAACTATCTAGATCAGACACGAGGTGATCATCAAGCATCCATATAGTAAGAACAATAATAAACGATGAACATAAATAAAATCCCAGATCTTAAAACCTAGATGTCTTATTCGATTATGAGATCCCTTTTCGGGAACCCTACGCCCTAATGTGCTACGAGGTGAGGGAACAAGTTTTACCCTTAATAAAAACAAATGAAAGCCGCATGTGCACAGCTAATCAGTTGTAGTACCTAGGGATCGAATCCACAGGGATTTTTGTGCTTAGTATTTTCTTACGGTTTCTAAGTTTATGACTAGACTAAATCGGTTTTAAGGGGGTTTAGTGTTTATCACAGATTAAACTAAAACTAAAGAAAGCAAATGAATTTATCGTAAAAAGCAAGTAGAAAATCGAATGAAAGCAAATAAAACAAGCAGAAATTCGAATTAAAGAAAGTGAGAAAGCAGATCTATAAAAACTATTAGGGTTCTAGAGCTAGAGTTCGGAGGTATAACTACGTCACCGTCATGATCATAACCAACTGTTTCTCGAAACCCTGACCAGTAGGTTTCCACTCTGGCCCTGGAAGGGAGAAAACACAAGAGCTGCACAAGACTCGTCAGTACTCACGATTTTGCCGCAGGTAGGTTTCCACTCCTACGGAAAAATCACCTGTTTCATTCTAGGTCAGATAGTTAATGAAAACTTTCGCAACATTAACTATCTTGATCAGATACGAGGTGATCAATCAAGCATACATGTATTAAAAATGAGAATAAATAGAGAACATAGTTAAAATTCCATATCTAAAAACCTAGATGTCTTAATCGATTATGAGAGCCCTTCTCGGGAACCCTATGCCCAACTCGGGATCTACTCAGCCATGGCTGAGATCGACATCATCATTGGTTTTAATGAAAGCAATCAAAAACCGTTAAGAAAAGAGATGAAAGAAAGCTTATCTATTCAAGAACTTAGTATTTATAGTCATCAATACTCCAAGGTCTTTAGGGTTTCAAATTTGAGGCTGTGAAATGACTTGGGCTTCAGATATGGGCTTCTTAAGTCGGAAATGTCTGGCCGTGGTCACGTGGCTCTAGCCGCAGTGGATGGGCTGCTGGTCGCGGTCACGTGGCTTGACAGCCGCCTTCAAATGTCTCCGGGGCAAATGAAATATCTTGAGATCCAACCGTTGGAATGTCTTCAAACCAAGTGCATTTAAAAGCTGGTTGGGTCTTCTATTAAGTATCCAATTTTTAGGGTGATCAGATGGTGATAAGGTCTTCGTCTCTCCATGAGAGTTATGACGGTCTGAATTTATCCAAAAGAGTCTTTTTGTTCCAAATTGCACCTCTTTCTTCCAAATTACCTGAAAAATCTTTTAAAATCTGAAAACATAGAAATCCTTTGAAAACCTTTGAAAATGGAGTAAAAACACCTGCAAAAGATATTAAAGTGATCCATAAAAATGGTCAAAATCCGGTGTTACATTCTTTTTCGGACTTTTACGTTGTTTAGGATCTTTTTTGTGTTCTCGATCAGTTCTTGGATCTGTTCCTCACTAGATTCTGTTGAATCTGGTGGAATGATGATCTTGATTTTTGCAAAAGGTCTTGGCTTCTCCTTGTCTTTCTTCTTTGGCCGCCTTCCTTTGTTTTGAGCATCGTCTAGGACAGAGGGATAAAACTTCTTGCTGTCTACGTTCAGAAAGACAGCATTCTGGTTTGCATGATCGATTACTGTTCCTACTGTAGCTAGAATTGGTCGGCCAAATATAAATGGTTTCTCTTTGTCTTGATCCATTTCCGGAACTTGGATTCTCCTGGAACAATATTCTTCCCAACTACAATTTGCAAGTCATGAATCGCCCTTTCGGTATCTTTTTGAGATGAATCTCCAAAAATCATTTTAACCGTTGACTTCTTTAAGATCTTAAATGGTGGTTGCTTTGCATTGAAATTCTTGTAGAGAGATATAAAGAATGAGGTCTCTTTGTCATTTCCATCGGTTTCAGCTCATTCTTCGGGTAATGTAGTGATGGCATTGCAAAATCTCTTGGGGTTGTCTTCAATCTCCCGGGAAGAGCTCCATTTTGTCTCTTCATAGAGTCGGCTGTTTGGGCAACTTCGACGTCTAGCTTTTTGACGTGAGAAGATAAATCTTCAAACTTCCCGTTTAGGTCATTGTACATGCAAACTTCCCGTTTAGCTGCTTTCTCGTTTGTCATAACAAGCTGTTGGATAGACTGTTTAAGTCTTCCGATTTACGAAGCTAGCTGGTTTGTTGTAACTCCCTGATGTTGTCCACATTGATTATTGAAACTCGTACCTTGATAGTTATATGGTTGTCGCGGCAGAAAAGCTCTAGTCCCTCCGAAATTTCCGCCTTGGAACTTGTTTTGGAAGGGTCTCTGCTGTGGTGGGTAATTCTGGTCTTGAGGGTTCTCCGAATTGGGATTTTGGTAAGAGAGATTGTTGTAGTTTGCATTCCATAAGTTGTTGTTGAAACTATTGTTGAAAACATTCAGATATGGTGCTTGTGCTCCTATATAGTTTACTTCTTCTTCTTGAAAGGTTGGATTAGTGTGATCTGTATCACAAGGTCCTTCGTTTTCTGTGCCACTGTTGGTCTCACAAGCGTGGATTGAGCGATTGTGGCTTTTTAAAAGGTGGCTCATCATGTTCCTCAACTCGGTTATCTCCTTGTTATCTGTTCCAGTTGGCTTCGTCGATCGATCGTATTTCGGACAGTCATTGCTATTGGCTTGAGCCAAATTTTCTATGAAGGCTCTTCCTTGTGCTATTGCTTTCTGTCCAAAATCTCCATGCTGGCAGTATCAAGTGAAAGTTGGTATTTTAGTTACAAACCTCTATAAAATGTGTTCAGCAGACTTGATCTGGGAAATCCATGGTGAGGGCAGTCAGGTTCATACTCTTTAAAACGCTCCCAGGCTTCATAGAAAGGTTCAGCCGTCCTTTCTGGAAACTTGAGATCTTGGTTCCCAGTAAGTTCGACCTTGACTTGGTATAGAAGTGGTTCAGAAAAGCGGTTTTACATTCTTTCCAATCAGTGATCGATCCTGCAGGCAAAGACTTCAACCAACGGTGAGCTTTATCTGCTAATGAAAAAGGAAACAACTTACACTTTAGATAGTCTGCTGGAACTTGGTATTATCCTCATCATGCTGCAGATTTTTTCAAAGAGTTCAATGTGATCCATTGGATGTTCGGAAAGAACTCCATAGAACTATTTTTGTTTCACCAAAGAGATGATTTGAGGCTTGACTTCAAACTCATTCCGGTTCGGGAATGGTACTTGAATTGCAGATCGATTTTGAAAATTCTTAGTAGGTGCATCAAAATCAGCTATGTGATGGTTCGTGGCTTGTCTTCGGTGTTGATTTGCTAGCTGAACAGAGCGGATATTGCGTCCATTCAGCCGCATCTCCTGGTTGTTACCATCGGCTAAATTGACAGGTGCATCGAGGTCTACGTGTTCTTCTCTCTCTCGTTTTTTAGGATTTCTTGGAGGGATCTCATTCTCTTCTCCATCTTGTCGGCCATGATCACCTTCTCTGCGATCATCTTCTCTATTTTCACCATGTTCGGACCTATCTTGATCCATGTTTAAATTGTGGTTAACAGGATCTCCAGGCTGGTCGTCGTTGGCCATTCCTTGCGTTCGTCTAAGTCTTCGAAGTTCTCTTTTGTGCATGTCTATCTCGTCTAGAATTGGAATGTTTTCTACAGGTCTGCGCCTGGTATTCATGCAATTCAGAGAAAAATAAAAGAAGGGAAAGATAATTCAGCAACATAAGAAGGAACTAGAGGTCAGATGTCTAGAACAGAAATTAGAACAAGAAAAAAAAAAGACAGTGAAACCAATCCCCGGCAATGGCGCCAAAAACTTGATGTGCTACGAGGTGAGGGAACAAGTTTTACCCTTAATAAAAACAAATGAAAGCCGCAAGAGCACAACTAATCAGTTGTAGTACTTAGGGATCGAATCCACAGGGATTTGTGTGCCTAGTATTTTTCTACGGTTTCTAAGTTTATGTCTAGACTATCTCGGTTTTAAGGGGGTTTAGTGTTTATCACAGATTAAACTAAAACTAAAAAAACCAAATGAATCTATCCTAAAAAGCAAGTAGAAAATCGAATGAAAGCAAATGAAACAAGCAGAAAATCGAACTAAAAAAGGTGAGAAAGCAGATCTATAAAAACTATTAAATATCGACTGGTTTGTAAACTATGACTAAAACGCTGGTATTTCGGGAACTCTACAGGGATCATAATCGGTTTCAACACTAGGAATTTTAGATCGTGATTGATGGATATCGAAATATTAGGGTTCTAGAGCTAGAGTTCGGAGGTATGACTACGTCATCGTCGTAATCATAACCAACTATTTCTCGCAACCCTGACCAGTAGGTTTCCACTCTGGCCCTGGAAGGGAGAAAACGCAAGAGCTGCACAGGACTCGTCATTACTCACGATTTCGCCGCAGGTAGGTTTCCACTCCTACGGAAATTCACATGTTTCATTCTAGGTCGGATACTTAATAAAACTTTTGCAACATTAACTATCTAGATCAGATACAAGGTGATTGATCAAGCATACATGTATTAAAGGTGAGAATAAACAGAGAACATAGTTAAAATCCCAGATCTAAAAACCTAGATGTCTTAATCGATTATGAGAGCCCCTTTCGGGAACCCTATGCCCAACTCGGTATCTACTCAGCCATGGCTGAGGTCGACATCATCATTGGTTTTAATGAAAGCAATAAAAAACCGTAAAGAAAATAGATGATAAAGCTTCTATATTGATGAAATTAGAGTTGAAGAATCCTCTCTAAAAATCCCATAAAACGTCTTGGAAAAAAAGGTTTCTGTAAAAGTATGAAAGTGATGTCTAAAAACGATCTAAATGACAAGTATTTATAGTCTTCAATACTCCAAGGCTTCTAGGGTTCCGGAATTGAGGCTGGGAAATGACTTGGACTTCACAAATGGGGAATGAGGGCTTGGCCGCGGTCGCGTGGCTCTAGCTGCGGTGGATGGGCTGCTGGCCGTGGTCACGTGGCTTGACAGCCACCTTTGAAAATCTCCGGGGCAAAGGGAATATCTTGAGATCCAACCATTTGAATGTCTCCAAACCAAGTGCATTTGAAAGTTGGTTGAGTCTTCTATTAATTATTCAATTTTTAGGGTGATCAGACGGTGAGAAGGTGTTCGTCTCTCCATGAGAGTTATGACGGTCTGAATTTATCCAAAAGAGTTTTTTTGTTCCAAATTGCACCTCTTTCTTCCAAATTACCTGAAAAGTCTTTTAAAATCTAAAACATAGAAATCTTTTCAAAACCTTTGAAAATGGAGTAAAAACACCTGCAAAAGATATTAAAATGACCTATAAAAATGGTCAAAATCTGGTGTTATCATGCCTAACTTGGCATCTACTCAGACATAACTTAGGTCGACATCATCATTGGTTTTAATGAAAGCAATAAAAAATTAGAGAAAAAGGATGAAAGAAAGCTTCTCTATTGATGAACTCAAGGTTGATAAATCTTCTTTACAAACCACTAAAAACGGCTAAAAAAATGTCTCTGTAAAACGCATGAAAGAGATATCTATAATTGACCTAATTGACAAGTATTTATAGTCTTCAATACTCTTGGACGTCTGGGGCTCAGAATTATGGTTGGGAAATGACTTGGGCTTCGGAAATGGGTTTTTATTCTCAGAAACGGCTGGCCGTGGTTGCATGGTGCGTGGCTGTGGGAAAGCAGGGGTCGGCCGCTGTCGCATGGCTCTGGCCGTGGTAAATGGTTGGCTGGCTGCGGTTACAAGGCTTCAAGGCTGTCTTCAATTGTGTTTGGGGGAAATGGAATATCTTGAGATCCAACCGTTGAACTGTCTCCAAACCAATAGCATTTGAAAGCTAGGTTAGTCTTCTACTAAGTGTCCAAATTTGGGGATGATCAGACAGTTAGAAGATCTTCGTCTCTCCTTGAGAGTACTGACGGCCTCAACTTATCCAAAACTGCTATTTTGTTCCAATTTGTACGTCTTTCTCCCAAGTTTCCTGAAAAATATTTTTAAAATTCAAGAGATATTAAAGTGATTCATAAAACGGAGTAAAAACACCTGCAAGAGATATTAAAGTGATTCATAAAAAAAGTCAAAAACCGGTGTTATCAACTCTCCCAGTCTTAGACTTTTGTTTGTCCTCAAACAAAACAAAAATCAAGTCTCGACGAGAGATTTCAAAATACAGGAACTAACAAAATATCAGAGACCATACTTCTATACTAAAAGCAATCATTATGCATCATTTGGGGATAGTCTAGAAAATTCACACCAAAATACAAGCATAACTAGTTTGTTAATCAAAATCTACAAAATTAGATCTAACTTTCAGTCAACTAACTTCTAACATCCATTAAGGGGTTCAGTGGTTCTCATCAAAATAAATATAAGCAAAGCAATCAAGGCTAGGTATTAATAGGCTTTTTAGGGGTGAAGTTTAGAGTGTTTCGGGTTACCATAATTTCTGGAGAAGCAAAATATTATGCAAAACAGCAAGAGATGATAAAGCTGGTTATATCCACAGTTTTCAGTTATATTCTTCTTGCCATAGAATCTCTGATCTTCCTCTGGCTCTCGTTTTAGTTCCCTCGGACTTAGATTTTTGTCTGGGTTGTAATCGTAACTTTAATAGATGGATATTAATTGCCTTTTTGCTCCAAATAAATTTTTGACCATCTAAGACTCTTTAGGCTTTTGTTTCTTTTCTCTTTTATTATATTTCTCGTTTTTTTATATAAAGGGGAAACGCCTTCAGATATGGAGTCTTAGAGGACACAAAAATTACCATTAAGGACGAGCTTCTCAAAGTAGCTTAACAACGCTGGCACTCCCCCTTTCCAATTCCATTCAGTTTTTCTCTTGGGTGACTGAAAAAGTTCCTCCCTTTCTGGCGTTTTTGCACATATCTGCTGATATAAACTAAAGAGAGGATGCATGAAGTTCGAAAATAAAGGATCTGGGTTAAGGGTATGGTACCAGCTAAACATGAACTGGCCATCTAGGACAACAAAGAGTGGTATAAATGAGGAAAAGATGTCCTAGATGTATATCTTGACGCCTGCCTAAAATCAATGATAAGAAAATTAGATATCAATATTATGTCCAAATAAAATGAGCTAGTATATCCTGTCAGAAAGAATTTCCATGGATAAAAGTTATCTGGTGGGGGTTCGTAGTGCAAGTACACTAGCTACCTCCTAGTCTAGTACTAACCACAAATGAGCTATCATCCATAGTGTAGAAGCATACAGGTTGAAATCATCATAGTTTTGTTTCAAACATTTCTGAAAAATACTAAAAGTCAAATATGTTACATTAAATGATTTAAAAGTACTTGAAAATGAAAAGCAAAGCAGAAAAATGATCAGTACAGATAGACATCTTCCCCCAGACTTAAATTACACCATCCCCAGTGTGAAAAAGTGGTGAAAAGATGATGAAAATAGACAGAATAAAATGAAAAGTGAAAACAAAGTACTAGAAATCAAGCGATGGTAGAAGCGTGAATGGTGGTCGAATGGCAGATATGGTGCAATGCAGGTCTGATGCTGCCCATGTAAGAAAGTGAAAACACGCTCGAATCTCCGCCCCTGTCTCACAACTCGGCGCTCTAAATCCAAGCGTGAGTGCGATGATGTAGATGATGAGGCATGAGGTAAGATCTGGTGGCTGATAGCAAGAACGTGCTGCAGCTGCGTCGCGTTTGGCTTTAGCCAGAAAATACTACCCAATGGTGTATGGCAGGAGAGGAACAGATGGCAAGAACTCATCCGATCCCGGATTCCACCGTGGATGCGCTCCGTCGTATAGTCTTGGGACTGATGCTGAAGTTAAAAAGACTCTATGCTCCCCGGTGCTAGTACAGTACTTGTAACTGAATCTGTTGATATGTTCATAATTTGCATCATTTAGGTTGCATATTCCATTCCAAATCATGTCTTATTTCATGCATTTTAGGTCTTTAAGGTTTGTTTTAGGACTTAGGAGTTGCATTAGTTCCCAATGAGTCTTTGCATGTTTTGAGTGTTTATCAGGTGTATTTGGAGCTATTTGGAGCTGAAAATATGAACCCAAGAAGTGGAATGGTGACCAAGGCTTACAAAATGGTGAAATTGGATTTCTGGAGGTTCTCGGCCATTCTCGCGCACCAGGAAGGTTTTTCTCGGCCATTCTCGCGTACCGCGGGTGGATTTTATCGGCCAAAACACGGACCGCGGGTGGATTTTATCGGCCAAAACGCGTACAGGCTAAAGGATTTCTCGGCCAAAATCTCTGGGTGCAGACACGTTTCCGAAATCGCCTGTCCGGGAAACCTTCCAGTCCGATTCAGTTGTCGGGTGCTTCATCAAAGTTGGAGAGGATTGGATCACAGTTCCAGAGCAAGTAGAATCATGGAATTCGAACGCGTGAGCAGAAAGTTAAGCTAGTCGAAAGAAACTCCTGTCTCGCTGCCGTTTTGGACCGACCCGATGAGCTCTGAAGAATGCGAAGGACGGTGCACTTCCAGGCCGATTCAGTTTCCGGGGCCTTCATGAGCATCATTCAATTCGGAGCTATGAGCAGGAAGATAACGTTTCCGGAATGGACACATGTCTAGACGCCTCTCTCTGATCGTGTAAATGCACTGCGAAGATGAGGCCTCCAGGAAGCCTTCCACTTCCCAAGCACCGAAGCTTCCTTCACCAAAGTTGGAGATATATGAGTCTTCTGTCCTCTGCAACCGGAATCACACAATTCGGACCAATATCCTGGAAGTTAAGCCTTCCGGAATGAAAAGTGGTATAAGCAGCCCTGAACGATGCGAGCTAAGTGAAAGATGCCACGATGGAGTGCCACGGTCCACACTTGGCCGTGGCACTTAATTGCAATCCTTCGGTGTTTGACACGATCTTCATGCCACGGTCTACACTTGACTGTGGCAAAGTAACATTTGACCGGGAAGGATTTTACAAGCATTCAGCACTTGACACGGTCTCAATGTCACTGTCTAGGACTTGACCGTGGCAACTTTGTGCAAATATTCGGCTCTTGACACGACCTCAATTCCACGGTCTAGGACTTGACCGTGACAACTCTTTACACACTCTCGGCGATTGACACGGTCTTAATGCCACGGTCTAGGACTTGGCCGTGGCAACCTTGCACAAACTTTCGGCGTTTGACACGACCACTTGCCACGGGTATTGAACCAAGACTTGCTAGACCGTGGCACCAAGATTCATCCAAGAACACGCGAACAAGACTTTGACATGGTCACTTGCCACGGCCTGACCAAGAACATGCTGGACCGTGGCAAACTCATCTTTTACCCACCAAGGCCGGGTCAGTACCCGGTTTGTTCCAGGTTGACCCGGTTCATCTAAGGCATCTATAAATACATTTTAGACCTAATTTGGAGAGAACTTTATATCCCATTTTAGTCTCTTTTCCTTTTTGGTGAAAAACCATTTGTTATACCTTGCTTTTGAGTTTAATATCGATTTAGAGAAGTGTTTTCCCTTTTATCTATCATCTTCATCTCTATTTATCATCATTAATCATGCCAATCTTCTCAACTTGCAAAGGTTTAAGAGAGATTAGTATGATTAGTGAGTAGTCACCTTAATGAGGTTCTAGATGTGTAGGTTAGGGTGCTAAAGTGTTAGATTAGGAGTGCTTAGGGCTAGATTCATTGATTCATTTCTCTAAACAGCTGTTCTCTATGCTAGATCCTTGCATATCACTTGAGATCTAGATTCTGGGAATTTCATGCACCAAAAGTGTTTGATGAAATTCCTGAAAGAGCTGTATTAGAGGTTTAAGCATTTGCTGCATGATGATGTATTGTTATTTGCTTGAATGATCATTAGAACTGTTTATTAATGCATATTGATTCATATTTCACAAATGATGATTTGGTTTGAAAATGGATTAGTATAGGGGTTGATACCTTCATGAGAGGATTAACCTAGATTAGAGTTCTTAATCATTTGAATCATGTCTCATCATTGTCATTAGCATTTCTAGTTTAGCATCAAAGCACCCTAACCAACTATCATGTCTAGAATCTCATGCCTCCAACATATCATATTCATATCATTTGTCATTGTCATTAGTCTTTAATCCTGTTTTTAAGTTTCTAGTTGTCATTAGATAATCAAAACCACTCTTGTTTGCTTGAATTAAGAATCTGATCACATAGTTTAGTGTCTAACACCACATATGGATTGATAAACCCCTTGTACTACAAGACAGGGGATTGATAACCTCTACAAAGAGCCTTGAAAACTCTTAGTAATCAATTGGCGTCGTTGCCAAATTGTGCATTGTTTAGCATTAAGCTATGATCTGTTCTTGAGATCAAGTGCTTACTTTCTTGTTTTTACTGATTACTTTCAAGTTCTGTTTGTGATTTCAGGTGTATGAACACCATGTCTAGATCAAGAAGCTGTGGTCCACCTTTCCCTCTCAACGACAACATCAATCTTTTGGTACCAAGGAGGAGAAGGGACAGACGTGGAAGACAGATTGATCAAGCTGATATGGAAGAACAAAGAGAGCACGTGGTGGATATAGAACAACCGGTTCAGGAGCAACAGGCTGAGGGTAATGGAGTTGTTCAAGAGTTACATCAGGGTAATGTTCATCAGGAACAGGTGCATCAACAGCAAGCTTATGTCCACCAGGGACAAGCTCAAGCTCATCAACAGAGGCATCAGGCCAATGTACAGCAAAGACAACAGATGCACCACCAACATCAGCCCTTCCAACACCAGCAAAGAAGATATGAGCAACCACAAGTCTATGTTGGAGAGAATGACAGGGCCAATGCTCATCAGTATGGAGCTGGAATTCAGGCACCACCTGTGCAAAACAACAACTTTGAAGTGAAGGCATCCTTGTTGAATATGGTCCAGAACTCAAAGTTCCATGGATTAGCAATGGAAGATCCCTTGGAACACTTGCATCAATTTGATAAGGTGTGTGACCTGACTAAGATTAATGGAGTTTCAGAAGACAGCTTCAAGCTAAGACTATTTCCATTCAGTCTTGGTGACAAAGCTCACCAATGTGAAAAGAATCTTCCAAGAGGCTCCATTCAAACCTGGGAGCAATGCAAGCAAGCTTTCCTATCTAAGTTCTTCTCCACCTCAAGAACTGCAAAACAGAGGAACCAAATCTCTAGCTTCACTCAGCACAGCAATGAAAGTTTTGGTGAAGCATATGAAAGATTCAGGAGATACACAAACCAATGCCCACACCATGGGTTTAGTGAGGCTTCCCTTCTCAGCACACTATATAGAGGAGCTCTTCCCAAGATTAGAAACCAGCTGGATACTGCCTCCAATGGGAACTTTCTGGGAAAGGAGATACATGCTGCTTTAGAGCTAGTGGAGAACTTAACATTGAGCAATGATACTTACGGTGAAGACTATGACAGATCAAATAGATCTGAAGGTTCAAGCTCAGAACAGAGGCTCACTAGGGAAGTTAAGGAGTTGAGAAGTGAATTGGACAAGCTGAAATTCACCACTCAGAAGCCAATGCATTTTGTTGGAGAGTATGAGGAACCTTCTCAAATCTTTGAGAACATAAGTGAAGAAGGTCTCACCCAAGAGGAGCTTAACTACATTGGGAATCAGAGGTTCCAGAGATATCAGTATGGTAATGCCAATCCAAACCTCTCTTACAGGAACCCCAATGTAGCTAACCCACAATACCAAGTCTATCCCAATTCTTAAGCTCCACAAAAATGTGTTCCCAAGAACAACTTTCAAAGGTCTTTTCAACCCAAGAATCAGTTTACTCAGAATCAAGGTTTTGGTCAGTAACAGCAACCATTTCAAGGTACTGGTTTCAATTCACAGCAGCAAAAGACACCACCACGGTTTGGTCCACCACAGTTCCAGCAGCAAGCACCGGTTCAACAACAGTTTCAGCCACCAATGGTTCAGCAGCAGCCACAGATGGGGACAGATATGGTTTGTATTCTGCAACAACTACTTCAGGGTCAACAGATCTTTGCAAGCCAGAATGCAGCCATGCAGCAGGAAATCAAGGAACTAAAGCAAAACCAGGCATCAAGCTCAAGGAACCAAGGTCACCTACATGGAAAACAAGAACCCAACCCCAAAGAATATGCTAAGGCCATTACACTGAGGAGTGGAAAGGAATTACCTGGTATTGAGTTGCTTGAGGAGCTGAACACTGAGGATCCTCTTCAAGCTGCTCTAACTCAAGAACAAGGAAGCAATGGGCTCTTAGCAGAAGAAAGTAGGGGTATAAGCTGTATTTGGACAATGCTAGAGAAGTTGGTCCTGAGACAAGGTTTTTGGAACTGGAACAAAGTGGCTCTGAGGTTTTTGCTATCAAAGGATCAGACACCAGCCAAAGCAGCTTAGACCAGGATTGGAATGAGGCTGATGCACCCCCTGTTGAGCTCAAGCCTCTACCAACAGGGCTCAGGTATGCTTTCTTGGGCTTAAACTCCACATATCCAGTAATCATCAATGATAGCTTATTAGAGCATCAAGAGAGTGCATTGCTTAGTGAGATAAGAAAGTTCAGGAGAGCCATAGGATATTCTTTGGCTGATATTAGAGCCATAGGTGCACCCACAGGATACACCTAGAGGACCAATCTATATCCTCTATTGAGCATCAACGACGTCTTAACCCCAACCTTAAGGAAGTGGTTAAGAAGGAGATACTAAAACTTCTTGAGGCAGGGATAATTTACCCAATCTCTGACTCAAGATGGGTGTCTCTTGTTCATGTTGTGCCCAAGAAGGATGGGATCACAGTGGTTAAAAACGAGAAGGATGAGCTGATAGCTACTAGGACCGTCACAGGACACAGAATGTGTATAGACTATAGAAAGCTCAATGCAGCCTCTAGGAAGGATCATTTTCCCTTACCTTTCATTGATCAGATGTTAGAGAGGCTTGCAAACCACCCCTTCTTTTGTTTTCTCGATGGGTACTCGGGGTTCTTCCAAATTCCCATAGATCCCCGAGATCAAGAGAAAACAACATTCACATGCCCTTATGGCACCTTTGCATACAGGCGAATGCCTTTTGGTCTCTGTAATGCCCCTGCCACATTTCAACGTTGCATGATGCATATCTTCTCTGACATCATTGAAGAGAAGGTGGAGGTGTTCATGGATGACTTTAGTGTCTATGGCTCCTCCTTCTCGGATTGTCTCTCTAATTTGTCACAGGTCTTGGAGAGATGTGAGCAGCATAACTTGGTGTTGAACTGGGAGAAATGCCACTTCATGGTGCAGGAAGGAATAGTTCTTGGGCACAAGATATCTGAGAAGGGCATAGAGGTCGACAGAGCAAAGGTGGAAGTGATGGTGAATCTGCAAACTCCCACTTCTGTCAAAGGAATAAGGAGTTTCCTTGGGCATGCAGGGTTTTACAGAAGATTTATCAAAGACTTGTCAAGAATAGCCAGGCCCTTGACAAGGCTGTTGTGTAAAGAAGTGGATTTCATCTTTGATGCTGAGTGTGAAGAAGCCTTCAAGATGATCAAGGATGCATTAGTAAGTGCACCAATTGTCCAAGCCCTAGACTGGTCCCTTCCTTTTTTGAGGTTATGACAGATGCATCTGATTTTGCAGTTGGAGCAGTACTTGGCCAAAAGAAGGACAAGAAGCTACATGTCATCTACTATGCTAGTAGAACACTTGACTCTGCACAAGAGAAGTATGCTACTACTGAGAAGGAAATGCTGGCAATAGTCTTTTCCTTTGATAAATTCAGAAGCTATCTGGTGGGATCAAAAGTTATTGTATATTCTGATCATGCAGCCCTCAGGTATCTGATGACCAAGAAGGATGCTAAGCCAAGACTATTGAGATGGGTTCTTCTACTTCAGGAGTTTGATATTGAAGTACAAGATAAAAAGGGTATAGAGAATGGAGCTGCAGACCATCTCTCTAGGTTAAGAATAGACTCTGAAGTCCCTCTTAATGACAGTCTTCCTGAGGAATCACTGATGGTGCTCCATTCTTATTTGGAGTTTGAAGAAGTGGATAGCATCCAAGAGAGGAGGATGCCCTGGGTTGCAGACATAGTGAATTATCTTGCTTGTGGAGTGGAACCACCTGAATTAGATGCTTACCACAGGAAGAAGTTCTTCAGAGAAGTTCAAAGATACCATTGGGATGAGCCCTACCTCTATGTCCTGAACAAAGATCAGCTGTATAGAAGGTGTCTTGCTGAGGAGGAGATGCAACCTGTGTTGCAAGAGTGTCATAGTTCAGCTTTTGGGGGTCACATGGGAGCATTCAAGACTTTGGCAAAGGTTCTTCAGAGTGGGTTTTGGTGGCCCACAATGTTCAAAGATGCTCAGTTAGTTGTTTCAGCATGTGATGCCTGTCAGAGGCATGGGAACATATCAAAGAGGAGTGAGATGCCTCAAAACCCAATTCTAGAGGTTGAGAGCTTTGATTGCTGGGGAGTTGACTTTATGGGGCCCTTCATTTCATCTTATGGGAATCAGTAAATTATTGTGGCTGTGGACTATGTGTCCAAATGGGTTGAGGCCATTGCCTCCCCTACCAATGATTCCAAGGTTGTAGTGAAGCTGTTCAAGAGCATTATCTTCCCAAGATTTGGAGTACCCAGGGTTGTTATCTCTGATGGAGGATCTCATTTTGTGAAGAAGACTTTGGAGCGATTGCTGAGAAAGCATGGAGTGAAACACAAGGTAGCTACTCCTTATCATCCTCAAACTAGTGGCCAGGTTGAAGTATCTAATAGACAGATCAAGGCCATTCTTGAGAGGACTGTTAGCTCAAGCAGAAAAGATTGGAACAAAAGGCTAGATGATACATTGTGGGCCTATAGGACTGCCTTTAAAACTCCTATTGGGACATCACCTTTCAATCTGCTATATGGGAAGAGCTGCCACCTTCCTGTTGTGTTGGAGTACAAGGCTTTGTGGGCTGTGAAGTTGCTGAACTTTGATATCAAGACAGCTCAAGAAAAAAGGGTCATTCAACTCCATGAACTTGAAGAGATAAGGCTTGGAGCTTTTGAGAGCTCAAAGATCTATAAGGAGAAGACCAAAGCTCTGCATGATCAAAAGATTCTGAAAAGGGAGTTCATGGAAGGAGATTTGGTGTTGCTGTTCAACTCTAGACTTAAGTTGTTTCCTGGAAAACTTAAGTCTAGATGGTCTGGACCTTTTAAAGTTCTTGAAGTGAGACCATATGGTGCTATTGTCTTAGAAGGAAAGAATGGTCAACAGTTTGTGGTAAATGGCCAGAGGATCAAGCATTATCTGGTTTCACAAAAGAAGGAGGAAGCTACATCAGTTCCCCTTCTTGATCCACCACCAGCCTGTTAAACAGGTTTCCAAAGTCAAACTTAGAGACTTTAAACAAAGTGCTCTTGGGAGACACCCCAAGCTTATCCTTTTGTAAATATGCTTTTGATCTTTTGATTTCTTTCTTTTTTATGTTTTAGGATGTTCTGATGGGTTTGTTTAGTGTCTACAGGGTACAGGTTTGAGTTTGGACCCTTGGAAAGTGAACAAAAGATGAAAAGAAATGAATGAGTGGGCACAAACTTAGGCTCGGCCCTGAGCATGGTCACCTGCCACGGTCAGATACCAGGGCGTGGCAAGCTTCTTAGCTAAGCCACAAGGAATGAATCACGGTCTCAAGGCCTGGCCGTGGCAAAAGAAGCAAGAGTTCGGTGATTGCCACGGTGGGAAGACACAGATCACAGGTGACCGTGGCAAAAAGAAACGAGGAATGGACCCGGTTCGGGCTTTGACACGGCCAGGAGACATGGAACGCAGGCGGCCGTGGCAAAAAGATGCAAACTTTCGGGGATTGCCACGGTTAGAAGACACGAGGAGAATACAAGGCCGTGGCAAAAGAAGCAGAAGTTCGGGCTTTGACACGGCCACGAGACACGAGATCGCAAGCTGGCCGTGGCAAAGAAATGATGGGAAGACAAAGGCTCGAGTTTTGAAATGGTTGAGAGACAGGGATTAAAGGTTTGGCCGTGGCAGGGAAAAAGGAGAATTGACCGACATTTGGACTTTGCCACGGTGAGATTGCCACGGGAAGAAGTTATGGCCGTGGCAAAGCAAGGAAAAAGAAGCCAACATTCGGGGTTTGCCACGGTTAGAAGACACGGTTGAAGATCAGGCTGTGGCAAAGGCAAGAAGAATGAACCTTGGGCTCGGGTTTTGACACGGCTACGAGGCACGGGTTCGGGACTTGGCCGTGGCAAAGCAAAGATGGAATGAGCATGGTTCGGAGATTGACACGGCTAAAGGACACGGGAAGAAGCCAGGCCGTGGCAATGCAAGGTGAAATGATCCAACGTTCAGACTTTGACACGGATTGGAGGACACGGGCTAAAGGTTTGGCCGTGGCAAGGAAAGAAAGGAATTGACCGAGGTTTGAACTTTGGCACGGCTAGATGACACGGGAAGAACACTTGACCGTGGCATAGGATGGAAAAGAAACATATGTTCGGGGTTTGCCACGGTCAAGAGACACGAGATGACCCAGGCCGCGGCAAAAAGAAAGAACACACACGTTCTTTGACACGGTCACGTGCCACGGTCAACGATGGCGCGACCAAATTTTGAAAAAATGTTGACCGTACGGACGTTGACCGGTCAAAGAACGCGCCAAGACAGCTGTGTCCCACCGAGCCTTCTTCTTCTTCGCGAGTTTGCTTCCTTTCTCACCATTTCTTGAGCTTTAAACACTCATATCTCTCTCATTCTTGCACCAAATTGAGAGATTCCAACTGCATTGAACTCGTAATCCTGTCTAGTTTCTTGCTGCACATTCGTTTTTCACTCGAAACTTGAAGATTCCAAGGTATTTAGTCTGTTAAAACTCACCTTTTCCATGTCTTAGTGTACTGTTCATGAACAGGAAAACAAATGGAATCGATTTTAATACCTTGGAATCATTTTGTGAGTATTGTGCAAGTAGAATGGATAGGAACTGCATGGATCTTGCTTGAGAATAACCTGTTCTTGGAATTTTTTGAGAAATTTTCTTGAAATTCATCAAGTATCTCGATTTTTTTTAGAAATTGTGTTTCAAGCTGAACTGTTAGTGTGCATTGCTTCTTGCCATTGCTTTGAGTTTATTGAGTTTTTAATCAGCTTAAGAAACATTCTTTTCTAGTGAAAATGAACTTGGTGAATTTTGGAAAAGTTTTGTTATTCTCTTGTTTTGGTGCTCACAGCTATTTGAGAAAATGCAGGATGGGAGGAACAAAAAGAACAGCAGCAATGGAGAAATCGAAAAAAGAGAAAGCTGGAGCTTCAGAGGATCAGATTATGCCTTTTGGGCATAAATTTTTCAAGAAACAGAAGAAACAGAGGAAGCCAAAGGATCCAGCTGAGAAGAAGGCAAAGAGTGTGGCTGCACCAAAGAAAACAAAGGCCTCTACTTCAAAGACTTCTGGTAAAGAACTGGCACTGGTTGAGGTTGTCCACAGGGCAGGAAAAGAGGTGGCTGTGGCTGAGGATGAAGAAGAAACAGAGAGTGAACCTGAAATCCCAATGCAGCCGGTTAAGAAAGCAAAATGAAAGTCAGAACCTGAGGACAAAGAACCAACTTTTGATGACTATTTTGCTGTGTTCAAGAATGTAAAGGTGCTGCAAACCAAGTTCCCTGACATGGAGCTGCTGAAAAAGATGGGGATTCTTGAAGAGGTTCAGCTCATTTTTAACAACATGGGATTTGGTGGATTCTTTGAGATGAAAGATGTGGCTCATGATGGTGTAACACAAGAGTTCCTTGTATCCCTTTAAGTTTGTGGGTATGGCCCAAGAGATCAGAGGATCATGGAGGGAAATGGTCTTGGGCATATAGAGTTCACAATCAATGGTACACAATACCAAGTGAGCTTCAAGGAATTAGATGAGATCTTTGCATTCTCAAGACCTACACAGGATGAGTCATTGAAGTTCACAGACCCTGATCACATGATTACTGACCTGTGGGATACAATTGCTTTTGGGAGCTTCAGGGGAGGAAGATGCAAGACTTCATGGATAAGAAACCCAGCCATCCGCTATGCTCACAAGGTGCTTTGCCAAATGTTCTTTACCAAGCACAATGATGGTGTGGTGCATCTAGCTGATATGGAACTACTGGGTATGGGTCTACATCCTCTCATCAGTCATTTGAAGAGCAAGAGAAAATTTCATCTCCCACACTACATCCCCACTGGTGGTGCATTCTTGGCACGCCATATGCTGATATACAAGGACATTGCTTGGAGTGAGGGTAAGAGAAAGAAGCTCACTAAGTTGCACAATGGATGGCTAGTGACAAAGATTCTGAAGCATGAGTTGATTGATGAAGCTACACTCACCAAAGTTAAGTTCTTGGAAGAAAGCAATGGTGACAACTTTTTGTACAACTTCAAGCTCTTACAAGATGAGAAAGTTCAAGTTCTGTTGCCATACCCAGCCATCACAACTCTCACAGAACGGAACAATGTCTCCTTTATTGTTCTAAAGGATCAGCTCTACAACCCAGCCATTCACCCTCCAATCCGCAAATGCAAGAGGACAGCAAGTTCCAAGGGTAAAGAGCCAGTTGAAGAGGAGGACACAACTAGGACCGCTGGTTGTGAGAATGAGGAGCCAAGAGATTTTGGGAGCAGGCCGGTATCACTTTGATCCTTACTTTTGGGGTGAGCCTGATTATCACACAAAGAAGCTGTATTCCAGAGTTAACAGCCTTCAGAAATGGTGCAAATGGCAAGACAAAATGATCCACAAGCTCGTTGACTGTGTTAGGCAGCTTAAGAAGAAGGTTAAGAAACTCACAGCCCCAGCCACCTCACCCAAACAAGATGCAAGAGATGATGTGGGAGAAAGCTCAGTTGCTCATGACCATGTGTTACCACTAGGAAAAGAAGATTGGGTGAACCCGGCCACAGCGTTCCAACCAGACTCACCTGAGAGCAGCCCACCTAGATACTCAACTCCATCATGTTCCACCTCCAACCCATCCCACTACTTGGGATCAGACCTCAGTGATTGAGGTAAACACTCAAAACTCTGTACATATGCATGTAGCTCTTCTTTTCCATTTTGCATTTTACTTGTTTGCTTTGTTTTTAACTCCTTTCTCATGCTTTTATAACACAAGGGACTGTGTTATTTAAGTGTGGGGGAGGAGTTTCATCTTTTACTAATCATGTTTTCTCTGTTCTTATTTTACACTTTGAGTCTTGAGTCACATTCTAGTTGCATATTCATGTAGTCTCATCTAAGTGCATATAAAAACAAAAAAAAATGGAAAAATCTGAAAAATTTTCAAAAAAAAAATGATCATGTAGTTGCATTCTCATTTTTAGGATTGAGTCTAGATTGCATGTTCATGTAGGTTGCATCTTGCAGGGAGTAATGATAGGTTTTCTAGAGAGTACATCAGTTTGAGAACTTGAACTGAATATGCTTATGAATCTTTTTATGTGCTTGCAAAGGCTGAAATGATCTGAATCTGAGAAGCAAGTTTGAATTGAACTCAACTCTAATTAAGTGGGAACCTTGAACTTGACTTGAAAATATCTTGTGATGCATTGTTTGAAAAAGCTTGTGGGTACCGATATACATACTTGAGCTAGAACCATTGTTTTTACCACCCTTTTTCCTTAGCTCAAGTAGCTGAATCCGCACCATGGATCAGTTCCCTCACCTTGAACCCATCCTTCTTTCAAGCCAATGTTTGTGTGTGAATTGAAAGGCCACCTTGGATCAAACTTAGCAGAAAGTGTTAGGTTTAGAGCGACAAGGGCAGGTCTCATTGAGTGCTGTGTTCCAACATCAAGGAACTGAGAGTATTGGCGAGGAGTAAGTGTGGGGGAAAAGACTTGTTGGTGAGTGGAAAAAGGTGAGATAAGTGGAAAAGAGAGAGTGGAAATGGCTAGGGGAATGAAAGAAAAAGAAATCAGTTTTGGAGTTTTGAGTTAAAGAAAGTGAGCTCTAGTGTGTTGAAAAGAAAGAGTCTAGCCTCTAAGTAAAAAGAAAAGAAAAGAAGCCAAAAGAGCTCAAATGTTTTGAAAAGAAAGAAAAAAAGAGGCTAGAGGTTGCAAAAGAGAAAGAGTTGTGTAAAGTTTGAACTCCAAGACTTGAGAGTGAAAGTGAAAAGTAAGTCCCCTAGTGAGAGGAAGATAAGTGTGAAAAGTGAGGTTCTTGAGAGAGTTAGCAAATGAGAAAGCTTTGAGTAGAGGGTGGGGTGTGATGAGTCTTTGCCCTTGTATGCATAGGTTGCTTTTTACCTTTAGCATTCTGCCAAAGTTTGATCATTCATAGAGAGATCCCTTCGCTGCATTAAACCCACTTGAAAACTAATGAAATCATTTTAATCTCATAGCCTCTCCCTAGCCAAGCTAGCTTGTT
Source organism: Eutrema salsugineum (assembly GCF_000478725.1). Classification (NCBI taxonomy): domain Eukaryota; kingdom Viridiplantae; phylum Streptophyta; class Magnoliopsida; order Brassicales; family Brassicaceae; genus Eutrema; species Eutrema salsugineum. Next base: position 17,546,875 of record NW_006256829.1, read on the forward strand.
TAAACATTGCATCATGGGATTCACCTGATAAAAGCTTAATGAATGTGAAAGAGTTAAGAGAGAGAAGAACTTGTGGAGATTCCTTGTTGAGTTGATATATATCTGAGTATGGCTTTGCATTGCATAATTGAGCATGAACTTGAATTCTCATTGTGATCACTTCTCTCAAAAAGGAAATGTGAACTCCCATGCATTCAACCTCTCTCTCATTTGTTCTTATTTGCTTGATATGTTCATAATTTGCATCATTTAGGTTGTATATTCCATTCCAAAGCATATCTTATTCCATGCATTTTAGGTCCTGAGGGTTTTTTTAGGACTTAGGAGATGCATTAGGTCCCAATGAGTCTTTGCATGTTTTGAGTGTTTATCAGGTGCAATTGGAGCTATTTGGAGTTGAAGAGATGCATCCAGGAAGAGAAATGGTGATCAAGGGTTGAAAAATGGCAAAACTGGGTTTTTGGAGGTTCTCGGCCATTCTCGCGCACCAGAAAGGTTTTTCTCGGCCATTCTCACGTACCACGGGTGGATTTTATCGGCCAAAACGCGTACCGGCTAAAGGATTTCTCGGCCAAAATCTCCAGGTGCAGACATGTTTCCGAAATCGCCTGTCCGGGAACCTTCCGGTCCGATTCAGTTGTCGGGTGCTTCATCAAAGTTTGAGAGGATTGGATTACGGTTCCAGAGCAAGTACAATCATGGAATTCGGACGCGTGAGCAGAAATTTAAGCTCGTCGGATTAAACTCCTGTCTCGCTGCCGTTTTGGACCGACCCGATGAGCTCTGAAGAATGCGAAGGACGGTGCACTTCCAGGCGGATTCAGTTTCCGGGGCCTTCATGAGAATCAGAGATATTTGAATCTTCTTCCCATAACGTCCAAGATCATTCAATTCGGAGTTATGAGCAGGAAGATAACGTTTCCGGAATGGACACATGTCTAGACGCCTCTCTCTGATCGTGTAAATGCACTGCGAAGATGAGCCCTCCAGGAAGCCTTCCACTTCCCAAGTACCGAAGCTTCCTTCCCCAAAGTTGGAGATATATGAGTCTTCTGTCCTCTGCAACCGAAATCACACAATTCGGACCAATATCCTGGACGTTAAGCCTTCCGGAATGCGAAGTGGTCCAAGCAGCCCTGAACGATACGAGCTAAGTGAAAGATGCCACGATGGAATGCCACGGTCCACACTTGGCCGTGGCACTTAATTGCAATCCTTCGGCGTTTGACATGATCTTCATGCCACGGTCTACACTTGACCGTGGCAAAGTAACATTTGGCTGGGAAGGACTTTACAAGCATTCGGCACTTGACACGGTCTGAATGCCACGGTCTAGGACTTGACCGTGGCAACTTTTCACAAACTTTCGGCGTTCGACACGACCACTGGCCACGGGTATTGGACCAGAATTGCTAGATCGTGGCACCAAGATTTTTCCAAGAACACGGGAACAAGACTTTGACACGGTCACTTGCCACGGCCTGACCAAGAACATGCTGGACCTTGGCAAACTCATCTTTTACCCACCAACACCGGGTCAGTACCCGGTTTGTTCCAGGCTGACCCGGTTCGTTTAAGGCTCCTATAAATAGTTTTTAGACCTAATTTGGAGAGAACTTTTATCCTATTTTTAGTCTCTTTTCCTTTTTGGTGAAAAACCACTTGTTACACGTTGCTTTTGAGTTTAATATCGATTTGAAGAGTGTTTACCATCTTGTTCTATCATTTCTTATCATCAAATCACACTCTAATCATGATTAACAACACATCTTGCAAAAGATCTAGTGTGTTGATCATGATTAGTGAGTAATCTCCATATTAAGGTCTTAAATATGTAGATTAGGGTGCTTAAGTGGTAGATTAGTGAGCTTAGGGGTTAGATCTTGCATATTCCATTCTCTACAACCTGTTCTTAATGCTAGATCCATACAAATCATATGTGGTCTAGATTCTGGGCATTTCATGCACCAAAAGTGTTTGATGAAATGCCTGAACCAAGGTTGTTAGAGGTTTAAGTGTTATTCATCATGGGAATGATTGTTTATATGCTTAAATGACATATTAAACTGATTCTTAATGCTTGTTAATTCATGTTTCACTAATGATGATTAGGTTAGAAACTGTTTTGGCATAGAAGTTGATACCTTCATGAGAGGATTAACTTAATTAATGATGTTTAAGTTGAATGGTTTGCTTGATCATATGGTTCATTAGCTCACTAGTTTATCACTGAAGGCACCCTAATCCACTATCATGTCTAAGACTTTTCTCATCATCATACATACATTCTCATCACTTGTCATTTGCTTAGTTCTTCTTTAATCATTAATCCTGTTTTAAGTTTTGTAGTTATCATCAGTTAATCAAAAACACTCTTGTTTGCTTGAATTAAGAATCTGATCACATAGTTTAGTGTCTAACACCACATATGGATTGATAAACCCCTTGTACTACAAGACAGGGGATTGATAACCTCTACAAAGAGCCTTGAAAACTCTTAGTTATCACTGATTTTATGAAAACCTTTGAAATTGAGTGTGATGCCTTTGGTGTAGGTATTGGCGCGGTCTTAATGCAGGAGAAACGGGCCATTGCCTACTTCAGTGAGAAATTTGGTGGCGCGACCTTGAACTATCCCACCTACGACAAGGAGCTTTATGCCTTGGTCCGTGCGTTCCAAACCTGGAAACATTAACTCTGGCCAAAGGAGTTTGTGATTCACACAGATTATCAATCTTTTAAACACCTCAAGGGCCAGCAGAAACTGAATAAGCGGCATGCCAGATGGGTGGAGTTCATTGAAACGTTTTCGTACGTGATCCAGTACAAATAGGGAAAAGAAAACGTTGTGGCCGGCACCTTTTCACGCAGATACACCCTGATCTCGACCTTAGACGCCAAGGTCCTTGGTTTTGAAATGATCAAAGAAGCCTACACCTCCGATACAGATTTCCAGGAAGTTTATCAATCTTGTACTAAATTTTCCATTGGAAAATATTTTCGGAGTGATGACTTCTTGTTTAATGAAAACCGTTTTTGTATACATAATGTCTCTCTTCGTGATTTGCTTGTTAGGGAGGCTCATGGCAGCGGCTTGATGGGACATTTTGGAGTAACCAAGACTCTTAGTGTGGTCCAGGATCATTTCTTCTGGCCGCACATGAAAAGAGATGTGGAAAGACTTTGCGGCCGATGCATCACCTGTAAGTATGTGAAATCCAAAAGCCAGCCCCCAGGTATGTACACTCCCTTACCCATTCCTAGCTCTCCTTGGACGGACATTTCTATGGATTTTGTGTTAGGATTGCCAAGAACTAGAAAGGGTCGGGATTCCGTCATTGTAGTGGTCGATAGGTTCTTAAAAATGGCGCACTTTATTCCTTGTCATAAGACTGACGACGCGTCTAATGTGGCTGATTTGTTCTTTAGGGAAATGGTTAGGTTGCATGGAATGCCTAGGACTATAGTCTATGACCGCGATGCTAAGTTCCTTAGTAATTTTTGGAAAACGCTTTGGTCAAAACTAGGTACTAAGCTATGCCTTTCCACCACTTGCCACCCACAGACCGACAGCTAAACTGAGGTCATTAATAGAACCTTGTCTGCACTGCTTTGTTCTGTTATTAAAAAGAAACTTAGGACGTGGGAAGATTGTCTACCACATGTAGAATTTGCTTATAACCATGTGGTTCATTATACTACATTGTCTTTCCCGTTTCAAATGGTTTACGGTTTAACCCTCTTACTCCACTTGATCTCACGCCTTTACCTTTCTCTGAGCGTGTGAGTATGGATGGGAAAAAAAAGGCCTGGCTTGTCAAGCAGATACATGAGAAGGCCAACCAGAACATTGAAAGGAAGACCGAGCTTTACAAGAAACACGCCAACAAGGGCTGGAACCAAAAGGTGTTTGAACCAGGCAATTTGGTATGGATCTATTTGAAGGACAGGTTTCCGGAGAAAAGAAAATCCAAGCTATTGCCTCGTGTGGATGGTCCTTTTACGGTCTTTGAACGGATCAATGACAACGCCTACAAGTTTAACTTAGTCAGTTCCAGCTTCAACATTTCTGACCTTATTCCCTTTATCGGAGAAGGACCAGACTTGAGGACAAGTCCTTTTCAAGAGGGGGAAGATGATACGATCATGGACCCGAAGGACGACCCAGACAAAAGGAATCGAGGTTCCAGAAGCACACTTGACCGTACCGGATGGACCCATGACGCGATCCAGGGCTAAGAAGCTGGCAGAGGCGGTTCAGGCTGTACTTAACGGGATCAAGATCGGACCAGGCGACCCAGCATCACCCAAGATCGTGACCGGGCTCATGAACCCCGGCTGTAACTAATCTTGTCCGGGTGATAGCTTAATACTCTTTTTTCTTACACCCGGGTTTGTCCCAATGGGTTTACCGGGTGGGGTTTTAACGAGGTTAAGTCCATTGTCCATCTTTCGACCCATGATTCGTTTGCGGTCTGCTCCATGGGTCAGCAGCTCAAGAGTCATTTTCGGCTTGGCAATTCAAGAGTCAGTCAAGGCCAGCCGAAGAGTCAGTCTTTAGTTTATTTATTCAGTCAAAGACTTCAATAAATTTGTTTTCATTTTCGAGTATGTCTCTTTGACTACTACGCCTACTATATAAAGGCTTGTACCCCCTCTCATTTTGGCCATTCACTTATCAAATAAATCTGAGATTTTCTCCTTTGTTCTCTTTGAACTTTTTTGATTCTTTAGGTGGTTAGCCTCTTGAATCATTTTTGGTTTATCAAGTTCAATCCATAGAACTTGACACAGCCTTCGAGTGCAAAGTTTAAATTTTCGTTAGTAGTAGTCGGGGCTTACGGATTTTTGGGAAATTCATTTGTCACGCCCTAACATCCTTTTACCTGCGTTCTCTTCTTCTTTGTTCCACCCCCTTGTTTCAAGTTGTTCTCCGAGAACCAGTTGGAGTCAAGGATCTATCCATCTGATACCGACCAAGTGTGTGCCGTTCTTTGGGAGTTCGTATCAAATCCCAAAAGCAATAGATGCATCCTCACATCCATGTAGATCATGCTTCACCTTTATCATGTTCTATGCAATGATCCAAGTGAAGCAAGCAACCTAGAAAGTTAGTCTAAACTTCTTAATCAATCTCTACCAGACCTAATCCCAAAAGCAATAGATGCATCCTCACATCCATGTAGATCATGCTTCACCTTTATCATGTTCTATGCAATGATCCAAGTGAAGCAAGCAACCTACAATGTTAGTCTAAACTTCTTAAGCAATCTCTACCAGACCTAATCTTTTAGAAAAAACCTAGATTCTAAAACTAGAAGAAAAAGATGAGTTTAAGCTTTATACAGTGGTGGAGAGGGAGAGATGGTTAGAGAATTGAAATCTACTTTGAAAAAGAGTGAAGTTTGGCCAAAGAATCTCATAAAAAGCTATAGATTTGAAAAAGTTCTTGTATCTCCTAAATCTCCAATTCTTTTGGAAGAGAATAATAAAAAGAGATTTTAATCCAAAAAGTTCCATTTTTTCTTTAAAAAGTGTTTATGGCCAAAAAGGGAAATTTTTGGGATTTCAAAAGCTTGCAGAAACTTACCTTGGCTGGATGGTTATGGAATCAGGAACCGAGAAAATTTTAAACTTAAGGGATTTTGGAATGAGCTGGATCGGATTCGGTTCAAAATTTCATAGCACGAAAAATGGAACTTTGGCTCAACGACCAGCATCCGCGGTCAGGGAACATGCGACCGCGGTGAAACCATGCTCGGCCGCAGGTGTAGTTTCTGGACTATGGTCAATACTAAGTCGGCCGCGGGTTAGTTGATCGCGACCACAGCCGATCCTCTTGCAGTTTGACTACATTTCTTCAGTTTTTTCTGGATCGAGCAGCTAAAAATCGACTCTTCTTTTTGGTTTTTTTTTATTTTTTTTTATTTTTTTTATTTCTTTGGTCGTTTTGTTTTATTGGAACACCTGAAAAAGAAAAAGAGAAAACATAAATTGAAAAAGAGAAAGAAAATTCAAGAAAAGTGTACCTAAGTAGGTTGCCTCCCATTAAACGCTTTTGTTTTAAGTCGTTTTAGCTCGACATTAGTGAGGAGGATCAGGCAAGGGGGTATGGCACTTTCTTAGGTATGTGATATAAGACTCGGTGAGAGGCTTATATGATTGCGGAATCGGTGGCTTGGTGGGATCAACATGCTGGCTATGATGCTCTCTCGTATAGATCAGTGGATGGAAGTAGTAAGACAAGGCTTGCTTCCACAAGACTTGAATCGAGATGGGATCTGTCAAGCTGGCTTTAACGCTCTCTCTTCAGGGATCGGTGAATGGTTTTGAAGTGGATCGAAGGCACCACAGAATTGATGTGAGGGTCTCTGATACTGCGGACTTGACTCTCGGTGAATCACACACACAAGAACAATCAAAGATGAACTCTTAAGCAAAGCTAAGAAGAACTGTGTTATTTTATTGATATCGGTAAAAAGGTGAGTACAACAGCTGCGTGTGGGAATTTATAAATGTATGTCAGCTTTGACTCTCTAAGGTTCGATACTTAACAAGAAAAACAAAACTAAAGACTCAAAACAACAGGACTTGCAAAAGGAAAATAAAAAGAAATGGCAAGGCGTCTCATTTGGACACAAAAATGGAAAGTTCACTTAAAAATAAAAGAAAAAGAAACTAACTACGTGCAACCTTTTCTGGACTTTTTCTATGGACCTCTGAGGTTCTCTAGCGTGTTAGACACCAGTAGGATACTTCCATGTTACCTGCACAGATCGTATAAATTGAAAATACGTGGTTATGGCTGGTTATGAGTTTGCTTGTTCTAGGGTTGATTGAGTCGCGTCCCGGTCCATGCAGCTTGTTAGTCTTGATCTTTTCTTCATCTTGAGTCCTGCTAACGTCGTGTCCCGTGAGTTCTTCGAGTATTTTTACGTGTCATGCTCATGTCCTTCTTCTTGTCCCATTTGCTCGCTATCGGCTTCATGTCTTGAGACTGTTGTATCTTGAAGCTCCGAGGCGGTCTCTTCGAGATTCTTGGGGTTCCGCGCTCCATTTTCTACCAAATAAACATGCATACCTTGCTCGGTTTGAGGCTGGTCTTCTTTGAGACTCAAACGTGCAAGGCCTTCCATTATGTCTAGTTTGGGTACTTTGGGGCTGTCTTGTATGTTGTGCTCTTGTGAACCAGTTTTGAATGCATCTCCAAGCTCCATGGTGCTTAGTAGGGCTTCCACGGCCAAGCTGAATCCTTCCCTCAGCCTCATTGCCTTGGATCGAGTCATTGGTGCTTCTTTGAGCTCGGGAACAAGTGTTTGGTTTGATTCTGGTTTGATGACCTTATCATTCTATCCCTCTTCAAAATGTTTTGTCCTCAAAACTGTATCACCTGCATCGTAAGGAGACAAATCAGCAACATTAAAACTATGGGAGATATTAAACTCACCTGGAAGTTCCAATCGGTATGCATTGTCATTGATCTTTTCTAGAACTTTTCAAAGTTCATCTCCTCGGGGTGCAAGCTTTGAACTCCTTTGTTATGGGAATCTTTCTGGTCTCATGTGTAGCTAAACCCACTCTCCTGGTTCGAATACAAGCTTCTTGAGTTCCTTGTCAGCCCTCCTTTTGTATTCCTCCGTTTTCTTCACTATGTTATCTCAGGCCTTCTGATGTATCTTCTTCACAAACACCCCTTTCTTAAGACTGTCTAAATTGACTTGTCAGCCAGTGAGATGGGTGAAAGATCCAAAGGCGTTAATGGATTAAAACCATACACAACTTCAAAAGGAGACATCTTAGTAGCCGAGTGAGTACCATGGTTATAAGAGAATTCAATGAAAGGTAAACAATCTAATCATGTTTTTAAATTTCAACCAAGAGTGACCCTAAGTAAGGTAGATAATGTACGGTTTAACACTTCAGTTGTCCATCCGTTTGAGGATGACTAGTTATAGAGAATAGAAGCTTGGTGCCAAGCTTTCTCCAAAGGGTTCTCCAAAAGTGGCTTAATAAGTTAGAGTCTCGGTAAGAGACAATCGTTCTTGGTACTCCATGTAGTCTCACCACCTCTTTGAAGAACAAATCTGCAGTTTGTGTGGCATCATTAGATTTTTCACAGGGTATGAAATGCGCCATTTTTGAAAAGCGATCCACACAACAAAGATCTAGTCTTTGTGCCTGATCTTGGGCAAACCTAGTGCGAAATCCATAGAAATATCCACCCATGGTGTGTTAGGAATAGGTTAAGGTAAGTATAAGCCCTGAGGATGTAACCTGGACTTGGCCTTGTGAAAAGTAACACAGTGTTAACAATGTCTCTCCACATCTTTCTTGAGGTGCGACCAGAAGAAGTGATCATTTATTACGGCCAGAGTCTTGTCAACTCCAAAGTGACCCATGAGAAATCCACTGTGTGCTTCCTTCAGCAATGGCTCCCTCAAAGACCCTTGGGGAACACAGAGCCTCTTGTCTCGGAAAAAGAACCCATCGTGCAAGTGGTATAAGCTAAAAGCTCCTTTGCCATACCCTTGATAAGCTTCTCCGAATTCTGGATCATCTTTGTATAGCTCCTTAATGTTCTCAAACCCGAGTACCTTTGCCTCAATAGTAGAGATCAATGCATGTCTTCTTGAGAGTGCATCGGTCACTACATTCTCTTGCCCCTTCTTGTACTTGAGCACATAAGGGAAAGTCTCTATGAACTCTTGCCACTTAGCATGGCGTCTTTTAAGCGCGGTCTGTCCTCTTAAGTGCTTCAAAGTTTTGTGATCAGTGTGAATGATGAATTCCTTGGACAACAAGTAATGTTGCCAAGTCTCCAATGCTCGGACTAAGGCATATAACTCCTTGTCGTAGGTGGGGTAGTTTAGCATGGCTCCATTGAGCTTTTCACTAAAGAACACCACTGGTCTCTTTCTTTGATGTAGCACAGCTCCAATTCCCACTCCTGATGCATCACACTCCACCTCATACATTTCATCAAAGTCAGTTAGGGCTAGAACAAGTGCTTGTGTTAAGTGCTTCTTCATGGCTTCAAAGGCTGCATCTTGAGCTGGACCCCATGAGAATGGCACGTTTTTCTTGATCACTGCGGTGAGTGGGGCTGCCACCATGCTGAAATCTCGCACAAAGTGTCTGTAGAAACTGGCCAAACCATGAAAACTCCTGACATGACCGATTGTAGGTTGTGTAGGCCACTCTCGTATTTCCTTGATCTTCTCCTCGTCTACTTGTAACCCCTGTTCACTTACTACAAAACCTAAGAAAACAAGCTGGTTAGTACAAAATGTGCACTTCTTAAGGTTAGCATATACGCCTTCCTTGCGAAGTGTTTTAAGCACTAATTCGAGGTGTTGAAGATGATCATTAAGGTTCTTACTATATATAAGTATTATCATCGAAATAAACAACTACAAATTTACTTACATAAGCTCGAAGAATCTGGTTCATAAGGCGCATGAAGGTGCTTGGTGCATTATATAAAGCCAAAAGGCATAACTAACCATTCATACAGACCTTGTTTGGTCTTAAACGCGGTTTTCCACTCGTCTGCTTCACGCATTCAAACTTGGTGGTATCCACTCTTTACGTCCACCTTTCAGAAGATTGTGAATCCACTCAACTCGCCCAACGTGTCGTCTAGGCGTGAAATGGGGTGCCGGTACTTGATGGTGATGTTGTTGATGGCACGGCAGTCCACACACATTCTCCATGTACCATCTTTCTTTGGCACTAAGAGAACTGGCACAGCACAAGGACTAAGGCTCTCACGGATATAGCCTTTGTCCATGAGGTCTCGCTCGTGCCTCTCCAACTCCTTAGTCTCCTCGGGATTCATCCTATAAGCTGGCTTATTGGGCAATGCAGATCTGGGAACTAAGTCAATTTGGTGCTCTATTCCACAAAGTGGTGGTAAACCTGGAGGTGTATCTTTGGGAAACACATCTCTAAACTTATTCAATATAGTTTACACTTCGGGTGAGATCTCAGAGTCACCTATGCCTGTGCTCAAAGATTCTTTAAACATCATTAGTAGCACGGTGCCATTGGCATTCATGGTTTTACAAATATCACTAGATGATAAATAAAGATTGTTTTTACTTATCTCGGCCTCTTTGTTCATATGCACTTGCATTTCATGTACCTCGGTGGGGCTAAGAGGTGAAAGATTGTACTTACGCTCCTTGTGCATGAAAGAATAATGGTTGGTGCAGCCATTGTGGTTTGTTGCTCGGTCAAATTTCCACGGCCTGTCGAGTAGTAGATGCCCTGCTTGCATTGGCACCACGTCACAAGTGACTTGATCATGGTACTTGCCAATACTAAAAGGCACTGATACTTGCTCGGAGATCTTGAGCTCGGTCTGGTTGTTTAATCACCTTAACTTGTAAGGGCGAGGGTGCTTTGTCTTCCATAGACCTAATCTGTCCACCATATACTTGCTAGCCACGTTAGGGAATGAACCACAATCTATGATAAGATTACATACCTTGTTTTTGACGGTGAATCTAGTGTGAAAATTTTTTTCTCTTTGTGCTGTTTCCTCGGGGTGAACAAGAACACTTAGTACTCGGCTAGTTACTAATAGTTCACCAATAGCAGGATATTCGACCTCCTCATTAATGCCATTAGAGTCGTCTTCTTGTTCATCTTGTGATTCATAATCCCCACTGGGTGTGATGATCATGACTCGATGATTTGGACACTCCTTTGACATGTGACCCCTGCCTTGACATCTAAAACATGTTATGTCACGAGTTCTTGAAGTATTGTTAGAAGACTTACCTGGCTCAGCTCGGTTGAACTAAAAAGTCTCGGCATTTTTGCCTTTAAACCTTGAGTCGATCTCCACGGCTTTGCCCTTGTTTACTGGTTTAGAGCTGCTGGCGTTCCATGTTTGATTCGTTAGTTTCGGTTGGTGAGGGTTGTCTTGCGCTTGATTTGCTGCTCCACTTGTAAGGCACAATGCAATAACTCGTGCAATCCACTGTATTGAGCTCTCTCCACCTTTCTTGCAATTCTATCTTGCAAGTCGTCAATGAATTGTGCCATTAAAGCCTCCTACGATTCTTCTAACTCCAGCGAGTTCATCAGCTTCTCAAATTCCTCAAAGTACTCATCTACACTCCTGTTTCCCTGAGACAACTTGCGAAAACGCTTTTGTAAGTCTTTATGGTAGTGTTCAGGTACATACCTAAGTCGTAGAAGGAAATTCATGTTGCTCCAAGTTATGACGGGTCCAAAATGTTGGCTTCTTCTCTCGGCCACGTTTCTGTCCCACCACGCCAATACATTGTCAGTAAGCTGTGCAGCCGCAACAGCCACCTTCTTGCGTTCAGCATAGACATAGCACTCAAATATGTGCTCTAGACATCTCTCCCAATCCAAGTATGCTTCGGGATCAGATTTTCCTGCAAAAGTGGGAGGTGTTAGTTTAAGATCATGATTTTGCTCTCGGGTATCTACTACCCTAGCTGGATTTCTTCTTAGAGGATCTTGTCTCCTATGTTGTTGATGTTGAAGAGGATCTGGTGGGAGATCATCCTCCAACTCGGGCATCTCGTCATCATCACTCGCATCACCGGCTAGCACTTGTGCTCGTCGAACAGGGGCTCTCCTTGGTTGTGCTTCAACTAGGTCTATCCTTGCTCTAAGTTCTTGACGAATGTTACCCATTTGTTGAGTCATGTTTCTCAGCTCTTCCCTCATTGCGGTCAGCATCTAAACAAGAGCATGGCTCAGAACTGGTTCTCCATCGGCCATGGTGCTAACTAGACTCTCTTAAATGCCCTTGTACTTAACAAAAACAACCAGCAAGTCAAAGGTACCCCCGAATAACAAGGATAACAAAGCACTAAATTATATGATCGGCACTTAGATAAAACTAGATAACTTTTTTATAAGGTTTTCAAATTATTGGGTTGATATAAACAAGAGACAACGGTTCTAAACTAGCAATGCAACAGATTCTTTTTTTTTTAATATTGATTAAACAAGCAAATAAGCTAGATTTTTCTAGGGTTTTTGGTTTTATGAATCAAAGAACTCAACGAGTGTGAACAAAACTAAAAGTGTAAAGGATAGAAAACCAATGGCAGGAACCTTTGGCTAGGATACCAAAATCATATAAGACTCGGTGAGAGACTTATATGATTGCGGAATCGATGGCTTGGTGGGATCAACACGCTGGCTATGACGCTCTCTCGTGTAGATCAGTTGATAGAAATGGTAAGACAAGGCTTGCTTCCACAAGACTTGAATCGAGAAGGGATCTGTCAAGCTGGCTTTAACCCTCTCTCTTGAAGGATCGGTGAATGGTTTTGAAGTGGAACAAAGGCACCACAGAGTTGATGTGAGGATCTCTGATACTGCAGACTTGACTCTCGGTGAATCACACACACAAGAACAATCAAAGATGAACTCTTAAGCAAAGCTAAGAAGAACTGTGTTATTTTATTGATATCGGTAAAAAGGTGAGTACAACAGATGCATGTGGGAAGTTATAAATATATGTCAGCTTGGACTCTCTAGGGTTCGATACTTAACAAGAAAAACAAAACTAAAGACTCAAAACAACAGGACTTGCAAAAGGAAAATAAAAAGAAATGGAAAGGCGTCTCATTTGGACACAAAAATGGAAAGTTCACTTAAAAATAAAAGAAAAAGAAACTAACTACGTGCAACCTTTGCTGGACTTGTTCCATGGACCTCTGAGGTTCTCTAGCATGTTAAACACCACTAGGATACTTCCATGTTACCGGCACAGATGATATAAATTGAAAATACCTGGTTATGGCCTGTTATGAGCTTGCTTGTTGTGGGGTTGATTTAGTCGCATTCCGGTCCATGCAGCTCGTTAGTCTTGATGTTTTCTTCATATTGAGTCCTGCTAACGCGTGTCCTGTGAGTTCTTCGAGTATCTTCACATGTCCTGCTTCATGTCCTTCTTCTTGTCCCATTTGCTCGTTATTGGCTTCATGTCTTGAGACTGTTGTATCTTGAAGCTCCGAGGCGGTCTGGTCGAGATTTTTGGTGTTCCGCGCTCCATTTCCTGCCAAACAAACATGCATACCTTGCTCGGTTTGAGGATGGTCTTCTTTGGGGCTATCTTGCATGTTGTGCTTTTGTGAACCAGTTTTGAATGCATCTCCAAGCTCCATGGTGCTTAGTAGGGTTTCGACGGCCAAGTTGAATCCTTCCCTCAGCCTCCTTGCCTTGGAATGAGTCATTGGTGCTTCTTTGAGCTCAGGAACATGTGTTTGGTTTGGTTCGATGACCTCATCAGTTTGCCTTCAACATCTTTGAGCTTTGTGATGGGCCTCAGGGTCGCAGGTCTTTGCAGGCCCATTGGTCCGGGGTTTTAAATTAATAAAACCCTAATGTTGAAAGTGCACAGATGTACGTTGTAAAGCTCAGGGTGTCGATACACAGGGAAGATGTCTAATCTGCAAAAACTTCAAACTGGGATAAGTAAGCGAAGTCATAAACTCATGGGGGTTTTTCTGGTTTTTGGTTTACGGGAACTTAAACTAATCCTAACCTAATATTTACGGAAAACTAAATGCAATGCAAATGAGTTGCTAAAGAATATCTAAAGGATGTTCGATTCAAACTAGGGTTCTAAACTCATAGGGGGCGACAAAGACTCCTCCAGTTTACCCTAATCGATGTCTAAGCATCTTCCGACTAGTCTCCGAGTGAAATATCTTAATCTATTTCCAGTATCTGGATTGAACTAGAATAGACACATGTATGGTTAACCAGTGGCTCTGATCGATCCTACGCTCAGAGATTAAGTCATGAATGTAACCTCATGCAGTATAAACAACTTAGAAGATATGAGATCTACAATATGGCTGAGAAAACTAGAAATCCTAATCGAACATGTATCACATCGATAACTCTTTAGAAACTTGACTCTTGGACTAATCTAACATGATGCGTGAACTGATAAAAGATATGAAATATGCATAAACTGAAATGGAAAATCTAAATAGATAGAAAGGAGAAAGAACAATGGTTCAAGGGAAGAATCCCTCTCTCCATCGCCTAACCCTAACAAAGCCAAGTTTCGTGGCTCAAAACTCATTACATGAGCACACACCCGATTAGGGCTGCTAATAAATGTATTTATAGGACCAAATGTCTTCAAGTTTTTAATTAGAGCTTCTCTGAAGAGAAATGACGAAATGGACTTTGATTTTGGGCCTTGTGGCTCGGCATATGTCCACAGCGGGTGAGAGTCCTCCGGGGCAGGTGGAATAGACTTTTGCCACGGGTGAGAGTCTTCTGGGACTAGTGAAATTGGTCAACTTGCTCTTCACGTATCTTTTAATTTGATTGCACCGTTGGATTGTCCTGATGTAAAGTGCTATGGAAATCTTGTTGCTTCCTCTTGAATGTCTCCAAATTTGAGTTGGATCAGACAGCGAGAAGGTCTTTATTTGAGGCTGGATTTCTGCCAGTCTGACTCTGAGTTAAAAATGTGGATTTATTCCATTTTGTCATGCTTTTTCATAAGTTTCCTGAAAAGAGCCTTGAAACTACAAACATAGAAAAACTATAATAAAAGTTTCTAAAACTAATTAAAACCTTTGAAAAATAATTTGAAAATAATAGTGAAAATGGGTATAAATACGGTGTTATCACTTTGTTGATTCAACTTCCTCTCCTTGTAGTACCAGCTTCTTTTCTTACATCTCAAAAATAAAGATAGTAGCAAAAAATAAAACCGATGAAAAAAGAAAAAAAAAAGATATATACAAAAAGAAAGGAAGAGAAGCGAGATTGATAGAGATTAAAAAGTGAACACAAAATTTATATGGTGAAGAGAGAGCATGATATATCATGAAGAGCATAAAAGAAGATCTAGAGATCGCATAGCTCATACCCAATGGACCAGCAACAACATCATGCGAGCATTCAGAAATCCAGTGGAGATGTTATATATCAAGTCCAGATCATTTTAAGCCTAATAAAAGCACAAGAAGCCCCATAACAAGTGATTTGTTTCTCTTGTCAAGGAGAGTGACGAAAATAGAAGTCAAAGAGCCAAGAAGAAGAAGAATCATGCGAAGTTTAGATTTATTTCAGTCAAGTATTTATAATTAATGTAGTTTTGATATTACCTTGTTTTTATCATATTGTTACTCTATATAATCATGTAATCTCTATCAGAAATAATGAATCAATCTTTTTTATAAAATATCTTTCTTGCTTGATTCACTTTTGTTCTTTGTGAGTAAATCACTTGCTGCTGTGAAATATCCAACATCACCCCTGATCCGTTTTGGTGTGATCATATCCAAGGGATCAAGAATATCAAAGGTCTTTCCGTAACTTTTGTGTGACTGTTCGATCGATTACCTATGTTTTTGGAGGTTTCCTGAATTCTTCAAATCAAAGCCTATCCAATTACCAATTTCTAGTGCCAATTCTTGGGAGGATCATATCAAATGGTATTAGAGCAACATTTGAATTTTGGTATTCTAATCTATTTCTGTTCCATCTTTCTCATCTTTTCACCATTCTCTTTTATTTTCATCTTCTCCCTTTTCATCTTCTTTAAAAAAATAAAAAAATGTTCAAGGCAAATATGTAAGTATTACATCCGTGACAGTAACTCATCACGAAGAATCCAAAGGAGACCTAGACATTCACGGGAAGGTAGAGATCAATATCATGATGATTTTGGAGGTCTCAAGTCCAAATTTCATCATTCTATGGTAAAAATGATCCATACACCTATTTGGAGTGGGAGAAAAAGATAGAACTAGTTAAAATTACCAGCACTACTCGGTGCAGGTTGTGGCTACTGGATTTTGTGAGTATGCACTTAGTTGGTGGGATAAACTGGTGAGCTCAAGGAGACGCTATGGAGAATATCCAGTGAAAAAGTTAGCAGAATGAAGGCAATTATGAGAAAGAGGCATGCACCCAACCATAACCATTGTGAACGAAAAATGTAGATAATGCAAGACTCATGATATAAAAGTGATTAGAAAAGGATGAAATTCTCCCCCCAGACTTAAATCACACTGCCCTCAGTCTGAAATAAATCGAGTTTGGATGAGAAAAAATGCATGAATGTATGGAAAAAGGTAAGCAATAGAGAACTTACTTGGACGCGGGACGCAATGTATGATGTAGATGCTGGCGGAATGCATTAGGGGATGGTGTTGATGATGCAAATGATGCTGGGGTAGATGAATGATGCATAAACTTCAAATCGGGCTGTTGACAGGAATGAACATGATCGATGCGACAAGATGCAGGAATATGCGGGAAGATGTGGGAAGATGCGGGAAGATGCAAAAATGTGATGGAAAGTGGTGGGAAGTGGTGGATGGGGTGGAATGAGACATGGTGAGGTGAAATAAGGTGAATTGGGTCAGAGGGCGATGAACACGGTCTCGGCTACGGGTAGCATTCCAGGACCGTGGTCGACCTCCTCTTCTCCTTGGTTCATGCTGGGCCGAGCAGTTGGGAATAATTGATTCTTTTTGGTTTTTTCGATTTTTTGGTTTTTTTATTTTTTAAGAAAAACCTAAAACTAAGCAAAAGAAAGAGATCAATAGAAAAAGTAAGGAAAAAGAAGACCTACAGGGGTTGCCTCCCATTAAGCGCTTTTGTTTTAAGTCATTGAGCTCGACTTGGTGTAGGAAATGGCTCAGTCCGATGAAGACCTTGTCTTAAGACAAGCCTTTTTTTGAAATCTCATTGTTATGCCTAGCAGGTTCTTCGTCACTACAAAGTTGTACTTCAAATACCTCTGTTGTAGGCATTTTCCTGCTCTGCTATTGAAAGGAACAACATTAAAGAAACTGTCTTTGTCGACATTAGCAAATGAAATCTTCCGGTTTGGGCAATCCATGATGAGTCATCGGATGTGAATCATCTTTGGTCTTGACAATGTAGAATTTGACAGGAACAATGCAATCTCCTATCCTTAAAGGAATGTCATAAGCTACTCCTTTATGTGTGGCACTGGATTCATCAGCTAGGCTGATCCTTGTTCTACTCCTGCGCATATGCTTAATACCAAGCCTCAAAGCAGTTGCTTTGGACATCATGTTGAGACAAAATCCAGAATCAAAAAGAACATGGTTAAATCTTTTATCTCTGATAGAACAAGAGATGAGAAACTGACCTATGTCTTTGATTTTGTGCAGTGTTCGAACAGGTTTTCCTTGTTTGGCATGAATGAACAAATCTTCAATCTCAGGAATAGATTCCTAGCTTTCACAGAAGTAGTGGCCAATCATGTAGTTTTTGCAGGCTCTGGAAAATGTGATTCGTTCAGGTTAGCTTCAAACCACATTGTTGAATTCATCTAGCTTCTCCTTGCTGATCTTGTTGGTGTAGTAGCTGCATTCTTCAGGTTTTGGGAGATGGATTGAGTAAACAGCAGCATCAAGTGAGGTTAGGTGTCTGGCTCTCATGAAATAAGTGTGGCTGTTCTCTTTAGACTCCTTTCTGTATCTGAAGAAAACTTGTAGACAACAAAGCTTCCAGACATCATCGAAAGTCAGGTGGGCAGGGATTGCCTTAACATAGTTGTTGAACATGATAAGCTTCTCCCTAAATATGCTACTAGTTATTGCTTCAAGGCCTGGTGAGGCGCTCCCTGATGAGAATCCTGTATTTGTATCTTCAACAAACAGACCATACTCTTCATCTTCAGAAAATCGTTCTTCATAATCATCTTCACAAGATAAAGCCATGTTGCAAGGTAGTGGTCCATCTTCATTTTAAGATTCTTGAGTGCTGATAGATTAGATCACTTGCTGGAATGGAGGAGTTCTATTCACTCCAGGAGGTGCATCAGACGAACTGTGACCCATATGAATCAAAGGAGACTGAAAAGAGTCGAGCCGATGGTTAGCCGCAGTTGGAGAAGACGTGACCTTGGAGAATTGTTCAGTGGCCGCGGGTGGAGCTTGCACAACTGCGGCTGAGGGTTTGTTGGCCAAGGTCATGGGAGATGCGACCGCGGAGAAAAGAATCCGAGGTGACTCACGTGGGATTCACCTTCTCCTTTGTCTTCTAAGTGGTCTTTTGGGTCTTATGGCTCATTTTACTCCTTTCCTAGGTCAGGATTATTGTTGAAAGGTGTTGAGTCTTGTACTTCACGTCCTTAAATGATCTCTTAACCTTTTCTTAAATTTCATCAAGTGCATAGACAATTTCGTCTACAGTGGAGTCTATCTCATCTGCTTTATCCTGAACTGTGTGTACTCCATTCCATAGTTCCTCTACATACAAGTAGTTTTGGTTGTTGTGATCATTGATGGTTTCTTCCGCCTCATCGAGCTTGATTCCCAAAGTACAGATGTTCCTGTTAGCTTTGCGGATGCTGATTTCGTTCTCTCCAACTCGACTTTCAACGTCATTTATTCTATTTTGGATAAGTGCAGCATCTCTATTTGTTTGTGCTTCGATGGATTTGACTTGGGCAGAGAGATCTTCAAACTTTTTGTTGAAGTGAATTTACATGCTATCAATTCTTTCATGAAGGGCGGATTTCGAGAAGGCTTGATCATCAATAAACTGCTTGATTGTAGCTTCAAGCTGCTCCCAAACGGTTACTGATCTGTACGTTCTCATCTTTCTGAAGGATCTGATGAGGTAGGCGATGAGCATATGGTCTAGGGTTGACCATAGGAGATGGAAAAGCTTTATCTCGCTACATAGGAGGCCCATGGCATCCGTACAGCTGGTGGTTTGTACTAGGGTTTTGAACCGAGTTGAGAAGATTGTGCATATAATGTTCTCCTCTGCGGCTGGTTTCTTGAGGAGTGTTGTAGAAACCTTCTCCGTAGTAATGATTTTGGTTAATAGGGTTTATTTCTTTCTAAGGTTTTGCAGAAGAGAAAATGCTTCCCTTCCCCGGCAACGACGCCAAAAACTTGATATTCTTGTGGTGTGGGCAGCAAGTTTTATCCTAATATAATCAATTAAAGCCGCAAGTGCACAGCTAATAGATTGTAGTACTTAGGGATCAAATCCACAAAGAAGGAGGATCTTTTCTGCAAAAAACTTTGAAAGAAATTAAAGCAAGGAAGTCTAGAACTAATCAATATTTGAAGGGATTTTTGGGGTGTCACTAAAACGTAAATCCTAAACTAAACGGTAAAAGGAAGAAACGATTAAAATGGAAACTAAAAATGACCTAATCTAAAGACTTAAAAAATTTGGCTGGAAAGTAAAATGACCTAGTACGAAAAGCTTGAATAAAAATCAATGTAAACTTGTGAAAACGAGGCGATGGACTTTCAGGGATCTTATCTCTGAGGAATGAACGATTCAAAACATTGCTAAAAATTAATTTAAAAGATCCTAGCTAAAACTTTTAGAACTCGAGCTCGAAGGTATGACTACGTTACTGTCGTGATCATAACCAATTATCACATATGACCCTGACCATTAGATTTCCACACTGGCCCCGAAAGCCAGTGTATGCTTTCTTGCATTATACTCATCTACATTCACAACTCACTCATGGGTAGGTTTCCACTCCTATGGCAGAATTGCTCTTCTCAAACTAGATCTGGCCCATAATGAAAAATTTTGCAACACTACGAACCTAAATCAGATTATAGTTCATAACACTATTTCCATGCATTAAAAATAAGTTTAGAAGAAAAATTTATAGGATTCGGGTTTAGTAGATAATGGAAACTTCTTTGATCTTGAAAGGACAAGACCTTTGTGATTTAAGCTTCATGGCAAACAGTTTTAGGCGTGAGTTGAAAAGTAGAATCTGATCATTAGGTGAGAACGTCTTGGGAACTATCTTCTTGTCATGATACACTTTATTTTTCTCCTTATAGATCTTAGATTTCTCATAGGCATTATGGCGAATCTCATCTAATTCATTCAACTAAATAAAACATTTTGCACCGGCTGTCTGGATGTCGTAATTCAGTATTCTTATTGCCCATTCTTCCCTGAAATCTAACTCTAATGGAAGATGACAAGCTTTACAATAAACAAGATGAAAATGTGTAGTACCCGGTGGGGTTTTGAACGCAGTTCTATATGTCCAAAGAGCATCATCAAGCTTTGTTGACCAATATTTTCTTGTTGGTCCTATTGTCTTTTCCAAAATTCTTTTGAGTTCAATGTTTGATATCTTCACTTGGCCACTTGTTTTCGGGTGATAAGGTGTGGTGATGTGTTGTGCGTGTGGAAATATATTTTTACCCTAAAACAATCGATTAAATCTGCAAGTGCATAGCTAATCGATTGAAGTACTTAGGGACTGAATCCACAAGGAATAAGAATCTTTTCTGCAAAAACCTTTGAAAGATATTAAAGCAAGGATGTCTAGAACTAATTGATATTTAAAGGGGGTTTTGGGTGTCACTAAAAACGTAAATCCTTAACTAAACAGGAAAAGGAAGAAACAATTAAAGACAAAAAATTACCTAATCTAAAGACTTGATAGATTTGGCTGGGAATAGAAAAATGACATACTAAGAAAAGCATGAATAAAAACCGATGTGAACTTATAAAAACGAGACACTGAGTTTTTAGAGAAAATATCTTAGGGTATAAAAGATTCAAAACATTGCTATAAAGTAATTTAAAAGATCCTAGCTAAAACTTTTAGAACTCGAGCTTGAAGGTATTATTACGTCACTGTCGTGATCATAACCAACTGTCACCAAGACCCCTACCAGTAGGTTTCCACTCTGGCCCCTGAAGCGAGTGTACGCAATCTTGCACTAGACTTATCTACATTCACAACTCACCCATATGTAGGTTTCCACTCCTATGGCAGAACTGCTCTTCTCAAACTAGATCTGACCCCTAATGAAAACTTTCGCTACACTACGAACCTAAATCAAATTATAGTTCATGGCGCTACTCCCATGCATTAAATATAAGTTTAGAAGATAAATTTCAGGGATTCGGCGTAGTAGCTCATGCAACCCTCATCAAACATATGTGATCCCCATAGAAAATTCTTTTGAACCGAACAACTAAATTACACAGACATGATTAAAGAAAGCAAAAACATTGTGTTAAAATAATGAATAGAAATCAATATTGAAAAGAAACAAAGAGGGTTCAAGAGATAGATCTCTATCTCCCTAAACCTAAAACAAGCTAAGAAATATGAAAAGTGACTAACACAACTCTAAAGAATGAGGTGATATCGTCTAGGGTTCCTAAAACATGTATTTACAGTCCTCAAGTTATTTTTGGACGTCACTTACGGTTTCTTTGAACAGAGAAATCGAATGGGCTTGAAAATGGGCTTCTTGGGTCTGCATGTTGATTCTCCGCGGTCAGGAAGTGGGCGAGCATGGGGAACCAAGGGTTGACCGCGGTCTGGGAGGTGGCCGGCTGATTGACTGGACATCTTGCTCTTCATGTAACTTTTGATTAAATGTTGGATTGTCCTTATGTTAAGTGTGCTGGAAAGCTAGCTGCTACATCTTTAAGCTTTCCAAATTTAAGCTGGATGAGACGGTGATAAGGTTTTTATTTGAGGGTGAACTTCTGACGGTTTTGCTATGAGCTGAAAATCTGGTCTTCTATCCATTTGGCAAAGATTTTTCCTAAGTTTTTTGAAAAGAGTCTTGAAACTACAAATATAAAAAACCATAATAAAAACACTTGAAAAAATAAAAATCATAAGAAAATCATTTAAAAACGATCCATAAAAGTGGTCAAAATATGGGGTTATCAACTCCCCTAGACTTAAACTTTTGATTGTCCTCAAACAGAGCAAAAATCAATGCATGGTGTAGTGAAAACAAAAATAGGGAATGCACAAATTTCAAAGACATAAACCTCTAAACTATGACCATCGATCCTACAACAATCGCAACTAGTCTAGAAAATTCTCACCAAGACACAAAATATACTAGTCCACTTTTTCCGTCATGCAAAATCTAAACAATCTAAATCGTGATTCTAGTCAACTAGCTCTCTACATTCATTAAGTGTATAGTGAATTCTCATCAAAGACATCATTCAGGGTTTACAGAGTTTGGTATTAAGGGCTGTTTAAGTGGTGGAGTTAAAGTGTTTTGGTTTACCTGAAGATCTGGAGGATGCTAGACATTATGCAAAATCGAAAGAGAGAAACAGACCTGTTGATGTCCGCATTTTTCAGTCACTTCTCCTAGCCAAATGTTGTTGCACAATCCTTCCTCCTTTGTTATAAACAACTACTTTCCCCAAACTTAGATCTTTTCTAGGAATCAGAAAGATGATCGCCAAAAACTCCATATATTCGAACCAAAGCTTGACTCAAAGATAAAAATCAATCCTCCTAGACTCTCTAAGGTTTTCATTTCTTTTCCTTTCTTATGTTTCTTCTTTTTCCGATTTTTTTTTTTGAAAAGGGAAACACCTTTTATTGAAAGAGAGAGTCTAAGGGAGGAAAATATACTAATGTTTTGACGTTTTACTGAGGGAAACCAGGCTTTCTCCTTTGTTGAATTATTCCGGTTATATTGCACATCTCCGTCTTCAGTGACTGAAAATTGCATTGTTCCTCTTTCTCTCTGATTTTTTGCACATATCTGCATATAGGACAACGAAAAACAAGAGTACATGTGGTTTGAAAAAGGTTGGGTTAAGGTGGGGAACTAGCTAAAGATGAACTAGCCATTCAGGATTAACATAGAGTGATAAAAAGAATAAAAGAGTCTTGAATATATGATTCGTTTCCCTGATCGAATGCTTCAATGAGAAAGTTAAGTCAATGTTAAGTCTAGATAAAAACAGAGCTAGTATATTCTTTCATCTATATCAAAAACCATTCAAATTCCTCTAGGGTACTTTGTTTCAATTGTGCTTAGCTACTGCCTAGTCTAGTCCTAAATCACGAATGAGCATGTCACTAGGGAATAGCGTAAAAACACACAGTCCACTATCATTGATTCATGTCACTAGGGAATAGTCTAGTCGTATTTTGTTTTGAAAACCGTTTCTTGAAAAACTTTAAAGAAAACACAAAAAAATGTAGATAATGCAAGATTCATGAAAGAAAAGTGGTTAGAAAGGGATGAAATTCTCCCCTAGACTTAAATCACACTTTTCTCAGTGTGAAATAAAATGAGCTTGGATGAGAAACATAAATGAATGTATGGAAAAAGATAAGCAAAAGAGAACTTACTTGGACACAGGATGTAATGAATGATGCAGATGCTGGTGAAATGCTTTAGGGGATAGTGGTGATGATGCAAATGATGCTGGAGTGTATGAATGAAGCATGAGTTTCAAACCGGGATGCTGATGGGAATGAACCAGATTGATGCGGGAAGATGCGGGAAGATGCGAGAAGATGCGGGAAGATGCGAGAAGATTCAGGAAGATGCTAAAATGTGATGGGAGATGGTGGGAAGTGGTGGATGAGGTGGAATGTGGCATGATGAGGTTAAATGAGATGAATTGGGTTGGAGGGTGATGTGAACAAACATTGACCGCGGGTATGCCTCTCTTGGCTGCGGGTTGAAATCCAGGACCGGTGTCGACCATGGCTTAGCTGTGGGTCGATTGGATGCGATCGCTGCCAGTTTCTTGCGGCCAAAACCTGCTTCTCCTTGGTCCCTGCTAGGCCGAACAGTTGGGAACCAATCTCTCTTTTTGGTTTTTTGATTTTTTTTTTTATATTTTTGACCTTTTTAACTATAAGAAACACCTGAAACTAAGAAAGAAAAAAGATCAATAGAAAAAGAAAGAAAGTCCTAATGAAAAATAATACATAAATGGGTTGTCTCCCATTGAACGCATTTGTTTTAAGTCGTTTAGCTCGACTTGGTGAAGAAAGTGGCTTAGTCCAATGATGAGGCCATTCAAGCTGAACCAGACTTAACCGAGCCACAACTACAAGATGTGGAAGTACCAATTGTTCATGAAGGTCCCACAACAAGACAAAGAGCTATGATTCTCCAACACTAGTATAACCAGAGCATTATGCAAGCAATATCTCAAGTGGATCAAGTGAAGCCGCAAGAAGACCAAGAAAAGGAGCCGCATAAGGAAGCCCATCAGCAACAAGCTTGGACCGGATTACTTGAAGAATTCCAAGAGCTAGCAAATGGCCCAGCTTCAAAGATCAAGATGTCTGGCCCCTTTTGCCAAATCAAGCCCAAGTCTTCATGCTGACCATCTCACCAATGCACCAAGACACTTAAGAGGGAAGATGCAAGCTCAGTTAAAGAAGCATTAGTCTTGAACACCACATAAGGTAAGTGATCAATCAGTTTAATTCCATTGACTAACCGTGTTTCTTGTCCTTGTTTTGTGCAGAGAAAATGTAGTTAGTAGTCTTTTATTTCCTTAAGTATTACATTTTCAAATCTTGTTATTTTGAGTCTCTACTTTTAAAAGTCCTGTTGTTTTGAGTTTTTTTTTTTTCTTTGATTCTAAGCTGCTAGGATCATTATATAAGGTCCCATTACAGCCTTTTAATTTTACACCTTTTGACATCAATAAAAATCGAACTTTCTTCAAATCAGTTTTCTTTGAGAGAAACTTGTTTAATCTTTTGCTCTAGTTGAGACCAGTACCTCCTAGATCAAAGTACTTGTGTTTTATCACAAGTCTTACACAACTTGTGTGGTACACATCGATCCCCCATCCATTCCTTTCACTTCCATCAACTGATTCATTGGTTAGAGTGTTGCTCATCCGCTGAATCAACCCCTTGGCTATCGAACAGGCTTTGCTTCCGAAATACTACAAGCCCTTGACAGCTTGGTTCTTGTATCATTTCTGATATCAGAGCTGAAGTTCCTTCAGCCCAGGTTTTATCTATCCATTTACATCTTTTCGTTCTTGTTTAGTCATTTGTTTCATTGCATTAGATAAAAATAAAATAGTTTGATTTATAAGTCATTATCATCTTGTTTGTTTCATTCACATATTAAAAACAAAAGAAAATCATATCTCATTCTCTTTGCATCTAGTTTCACTTGTCATATTCATTCTGTTAAAAAAAAAAAAAAAAAAAAAAACTCATCATATAATCTCATTCTCGTTGCACTTAGTTTCCTTTGTCTTACCATCTTGTTGCTCATCGTGTATTTGATTTATTTGAGTCTTGTTCTAAGTTTCTGCATCAAAGAATAAGTCAAAAAAGTAGGCCAGATTTGTTGTGTCGATTTCCCAAATTTTGAGTGCATTAGTCAAACTTTCCTTATTTGTTTCAATCACAATTAAATTCATTCTCTTGCTAAGTTGTTAATTATTTAGACAGCATCAGTTTCCTTATTTTTATTTGCATTAGTCTATCATTCTAAAATCTATAAAAAAAAATAAGGAGAATGCATCGTTGCGTTTTTTTTAATTACCAGACTTACCATATTTGTATTCCCTCATTCCTTGATTGAGACTTAGCGTATTTTTTCTTCTTTTTGCAAGAACAATAAACAATGGGAGAAGAAACTAGCAACAATCAAGACGCCTTGTACCAGTTGGTGGCGAGTATGAGAGATGAAATAAAATCCTTGAGACAGAGGCTTGGAGACCGGATCACTCGAGTCAAACAAACTCCAAGAGCACCAATGCAGCCTGTTCTTAATGTTGGCGGCCTTGGAACAAACAACACCGGAGCACATACTGCTGGAGCCAATGCCAGACGCAATGGCATTCACATCAATGAGCCAGACACCACAAACTTGGGGGAATAAGAAGATTCATCTCAATATGATGAACCAAACCCTCGCAATAGGAAAAACCGAGGTCCAAGAAGGCGTGTGCCACAAGATGACTATGGAGATGCCGATGATGAAGAGTATACACCTTACTCTACACAGAACCAGAACCACATCAAGCTGACCGCACCAAACTTTGCTGGAAAAGTTGATCCGGAGGATTATCTAGATTGGGAGAAGAGGATGGATCACATCTTCGAGTACTACAACCACCCTGGCCCCAAGAGAGTAGCACTAGCAGTGGCTCAACTCACTGATGGAGCACTTACATGGTGAGACAGAGAAGTATCAGATCAAAAGAGGAGCCGCTTGAGAGTTATTGATACATGGGTCGACATTAAAGACCTGATGAGGCAAATGTATGTTCCTCCACATTTTTTATAGAGACTTACAGCATCGTTTTCGAACTCTTAAACAGGGAACCAGGACCGTAGAAGAATACCATGAAGATTTTGAGCGCTTGAGGAATCGTTTGGAGCTTCATGACGACGAAAAAGCTCTAATGGCGCAGTTTCTTGATGGTTTGCAAGAGAGGATTAGCAGCAAAGTGGAGAGACAGGTATATCAAGAGTTCAAAGATCTTTCCATTTGTGTATACATGCAGAACAACACATCAAGAAGAAGATCACCAACACCCGAAGCAAGCCGCAAACCACTTGGAACACCAACCTCAACAAACCACTCGACAGAGGCAAGTGTGTGGAGATTGGTTCATGTTTCAAAGGCAAGGCGGTTGAAACCAGAAAGACACCAGGCCAAAGGGAGGTAAGAATAATAACCCTCAGCATGCAAGAGATATCACTTGTTTCAAATGCAGGGGAAGAGGTCATATGTCTCGCGAGTGTCCAAAAAATCGAGTGATGCTCATTGATGTGCTCAGGTTTTAACCCTAGTTTTCTGCAAGCGCACAGATGTACGTTGTAGTACCTAGGGATCAATCCAATGAAGACCAAGTAACTGCAATACGAGTTTACTTGAGATGATAACTGAGCTAAGATGAAAATATGGGTGTTTGTTAGGGGGTGGTGAATAGTGACGAAAATAGCAAATAATAAATTTAAAAACAAGTAAATAATAAGATCAAATCAATACGAGAAGGTGTTGGGCGTAATAGAATTCGCCGGGAATCATAAACTAGCTAACAAGAGAAATAAACATAGATTTTTCTATAGATGTGTTCCTGAAATCAAACCCAGACTAACATACTTACGTAGTATTAATCACAAATCAATTCACTCAGATTTACTAAACTCCCATTCAGTTCTCCAAGTGTCTAGACAAATTAGTTTGATAATTTCAAAAAACGCTTTAGATTGACTCCCGCCATCTAAGAGAAATTGTTCATCTATATAGGGTTAATCGATTTGACAACACTTTTGGTGAGTAAATCAACCTAATCACAGTAGCTAGATGGTCGATCCATGCCACATAAACGAAACGCAAATTTAGACGAAGAACTCTAAAGATAAACCCTAATCTAGCAAACCATAAATCAATCCATGAATCCCTTTGAAAAATCTCTTAAAACCCAACAATAGAATAACTCAATAATAGTGTATAAGAACATCACAAAAGTATTGTAGTTTGCTGGAAATTAAATAAGAGAAAGGTAAAGAACGAAGAACGAGGATGAAGATGGAGATCGATGATAGCTCCTTTGGCGACTCCTTTTTCTCCCAAAGACGGCAACTCTGAAATTATGTGGCTCTTCTCTGCTCTCTCTCCACGACTTAGTCATTAGAATGACGTAAAACGAGTATATATAGCCTTATAATTCGTTAGAAACGTCTAGGGTTTGAAGAATAAGTAGTGGCTGAACTTGTGCTTGAATTAGGTCACTTTCGGACGTCAACGATGTCTGGCCGCAGTCGCGGTGGTCCTGAACGCAGGAATCATGGTCTGGCCGCGGTCGCGGCCTATGCTCTCTTTCGAGACTGCATTTTCTGTCTTTAGTGAATCATGAATATATGAAGATCTAACCGTTGGATTGTTTCCAAACCAATTGCATTAGAAATCTAGTTGTCTCCTCTATGGTGTCTCAAGTTTTGGGGATGATCAGACGGTGAGAAGGTCTTCATCGAGTACCATACTTCTGCAGTCTGCATTTATCTAAAATTGCTCATTTGTTCCAAATTGCACATCTTTGGTCCAAGTTTCCTGAAAAGTCTTTTAAACCTCTAAAACATAGAATCACTTAAAAAGCATTGAAAACAGAGTTAAAACACCTGCATAAGATATTAAAACGGTGCATAAAAATGGTCAAAATCCAGTGTCATCAACTCCCCAGACTTAAACATTTGTTTGTCCTCAAACAAAACCTAGATCAAGCCAGGAAAAAATCCTTAAAAATCCGCAGGAACTAAACAATATCTCAGTGACCGTCCTTCTAAACCATAACCTATTGTAAACCATATGTCTGGATGTAGTCTAGAAAATTCTCACCAAAATACAAACATAACTAGTACATTGATCCGTCATGCGAAAATCTACACATTTAGATCTAACTTCCAGTAAACTAGCTCTTTACATTCATTAAGTGCATAATGAATTCTAATTAAAGACATCATTCAGGGTAGACGGGGTTTGGTAATTAAGAGCTATTTAAGTGGTAGAGTTAAAGTGTTTTGGGTTCCCTGAAGATCTGGAGGATGCAAGATATTATGCAAAAACCGCAAGAGATAGTGGACCTGTTGATGTCCGCAATTTTCAGTTACTTCTCCTTGCCAAATGTTGTTGCATAGTCTTTCCTCCTTGGTTGTAAACAATTGTTCCCCCAGACTTAGATCTTTTCCAGGAATCAGAAATATGATCTCCAAAACTTCATATAATCGAACTCTAGCTTGCCTCAAGGATAAAATCGATCCTCCTAGACTCTCTTAAGGTTTTTATTTCATTTCCTTTCTTATTTTTTTTCTTTTCTTTAATTTTTTTTCGAATTTTTTTTTTTTGGAAAGGGGAAACAACCTGTTATAGAAGGAAGTCTAAGGGACTAAATTGTACCAAGATTTTGAAGTTTTTCCAAGGGAAACTGAGTTTTCTCCTGTTGTTGAATCATTCCAATGAAATCGCAGGTCTCCGTCTTCAGTGACTGAATACCGTGTTGATACTCTTTCTCTCCAACGTTTTTACAAATATCTACATATAGGACAATGAAAAGCAAGAGTGCATGTGGTTTGAAAGAGGTTAGGTTCGGTAGGGAACTAGCTAAAGATGAACTAGCCATTCAGGATCAACAAATAGAGGTAAAAGGGTAAAGGAGTCCTGAATGTCTGATTTGTTTCCTGATCTAATGCTTCAATGAGAAAATTAAGTCAAAACTAAGTCCAGATAAAATGAGCTAGTATATCATGTCGGACAGAATCTCCATGAATAGAAGTCCTCTGGTGGGAGTTCGTAGTGCAAGTATTCTAGCTACCGCCTAGGCTAGGCCTAAATCACAAAAAGAGCAAAAAACAAGGAAATAGCGTAGAAGCACACTAGTCTAAATCATCACAGTAATGTTTATTTATGTTCCTGGTTTGAAAACGTTTTCGAAAAACATTTTGAAAAACACTTTGAAAAACACTTTGAAAAACACTTTGAAAAACACTTTGAAAAACGTTTTTGAAAAATATTTTGAAAAACTTTTTGAAAAATTTTGTATCCAAAACAAACTCAAAACAATTCAAATTTCGTTAGTAAGGATGAACATCCTCCCCCAAAATTATTTCACACTGTCCTCAGTGTGATAAATCTTGGAAGGAGTGGTAAAGAAAATAGAAAAGTTAAAATGTTTAAGAGTACTTATCGTTACTTACCTAAAGTCAACTTCTCACTTTCCAAATCAGTTTACTCAGATCACCCTTGGCTGAGATACGCAACAGGCACACCCGATCGATGCATCCATCCAATCAAAACAAAGTTTTCCTTTTCTCTTTGATTTGTTGAGCCACCAGCACCCGACTTACCAGAATGTCCCAGAATCCGCGCAGGGCAAAATCTGGTGCTGGAGAGTACTGCTCGTCTTTTGTGTTTGTTCTTCCTTAGTAAAAACCTGAAATTAAATGAAACAAAAACAAAGCAATGGAAATAGAAAATAAAGGTCAAAGGGAAATATGTGAAATACCGAGTGGGTTGCCTCCCACTAAGCGTTTATTTTAAGTCATTAGCTTGACTTGGTCGACTTTTAGGCATTGGACATATCTGCTAAGGAGATCAGATCTTCATTTTCTTCTTGAATGTCTTCAAGATATGGCTTAAGACGTTGTCCATTGACAGTGAAATCACCTCACTGGTGGTTCCATAGAACCACAGCACCATAGCGTAAAACATCTTTGATTTTGAAAGGTCCAAGCCATCGTAATTTAAGCTTCCCAAGAAAAAATTTTAGACGTGAGTTATAAAGTAGAACCTGGTCATTAGGTGAGAACTTCTTAGGAACTATTTTCCTGTCATGAAACGCCTTAGTCTTCTCTTTGTAAATCTTAGAGTTCTCATAGGCGTTATTGTGAATCTCGTCTAACACATTTAACTGAATCAAACGTTTTGCACCTGCCATCTGGATGTCGTACACTACAAGAAGAGGGGCTTTTCCGTCGAATTATTTACGACGATTTGTAGTCGTCGTAAATTTACGAAAACATTACGTCGTATTTACGACGATCAAAAATTTCGTCGTAAATTCGACGTAAAAAATAACCCTCGTAAAATCGTCGTAATGTTACGACGATTTTACGACGAATAAAGAACGAATTTTATTTCGTCGTAATCTTGTCGTAATATTTACATCGATAATACGACGAATTGTCCTCTATCTTGTAATTGACGTAAAATCGATGTAAATGTGATGTAAATTTTATTTCGACGTAAATTTGATGTAAATATGCAATGGTAATATGTTGGTAACCAAACAAAAAATTCTATATATACCCTTTCTTCTCTCATTATTCCATCATCCCAAAAAAACATATAAAGACACAAATTTTTTGAGTCTTTGAATGTTTAAGTAAAATTTTTGGTAGTTGAAATTTCTATCAAATGCCAGAAACAAAAAGTCAAATATTTGTTTTTGAAATGTCTATATACGATCTACGAAAGTGGATGTATACGCCCAAAAATGGTGATGGGTCGTTGACTGAAGACTTCAAAAACGGATTGGAAATATTCATGTACCAAGCCGGCCTTCTGGAAACTGTAATTGAAAGCGGCAAAATGTATTGTCCTTGTGTAAAATGCAAAAATAGGAAACATATTCTTATTGACACTGTCTGGCAGCATTTATTGAATAGAGGGTTCATGCCCCAATACTTTATTTGGTATCAGCATGGAGAGGGATATGGTCAAAGTAGTGGTCAGATGGCTGCACGGAGTAGTAGTAATCATCAAGAACATGTGGATTTTGAAGCGTCCAATGATTATCAAAGTAGTCAAGTTCAGGGTGAAGATCATGATAGGATGCATGAAATGATTACTGATGCATTTCATGAAACACATGCTGATACTGTTGAGGAGCCCAATGCAGATGCGAAACGCTTTTATGATATGTTAAACGCAGCAAAACAGCCTCTGTACGAGGGATGTAGGGAAGATTTATCAAAATTATCATTGGCAGCTCGGATGATGACAATAAAAACAGATCACAATCTATCTGAAGTTTGCATGAACGATTGGGCAGATCTTATTAAAGAGTATTTGCCAGATGATAATTTGGCTGCTGAAACGTATTATGAAATTCAGAAGCTGGTTTTTAGTCTTGGATTGCCTTCTGAGATGATTGATGTTTGTGTTGATAATTGTATGCTTTTTTGGAGAGATGATGAGAAGCTTGAAGAATGTCGTTTCTGCCAAAAGCCAAGATATAGACCGCAAATTGCTGGGCGTAAGAAGATTCCTTACCAACCAATGTGGTATCTTCCTATCACTGATAGGTTAAAAAGACTATATCAATCCGAATGGACAGCTGCGTCGATGAGATGGCATGCGGAACATTCACAAACAGATGGCAAAATGACTCACCCGTCTGACGGGAAATCTTGGAAACATTTTAACACCCTACATCCAGACTTTGCTAGGTCTAAGCGAAATGTTTATCTTGGTCTTTGCACTGACGGGTTTAGTCCATTTGGTATGTCTGGTAGGCAATATTTATTATGGCCTGTGATTCTTACGCCATATAACCTTCCTCCAGATATGTGCATGGAAAGAGAGTTTTTGTTTCTAAGTATATTAGTCCCTGGTCCAAATCACCCGAAGCGGGCCCTTGATGTTTTTTTGCAACCACTCATACATGAGTTAAACCAGTTGTGGCATGTTGGAGTACGAACATATGACTGTTCGAGTGGTAAAAATTTTACGATGCAAGCGGTGCTTATGTGGACAATAAGCGATTTCCCGGCATACGGAATGCTATCAGGTTGGACAACGCATGGGAGGTTATCATGTCCTTATTGTCTTCATAGGACTGATGCATTTCAGCTTAAACATGGTAGGAAAACCTGTTGGTTTGATTGCCACCGTCGGTTTTTACCACCAAACCATCAATATAGAAGAAATAGGCGTTTGTTTATAAAGAACAAATTGGTTCGTCTCCCTCCATCAGTGTACCTAACTGGAGTAGAGCTTGAAGCGCAAATAGATCATTGGGGTGGACTTGAAACGGTCCCCCTTGGAGGAAATTGGCACACTCCTGCGAATATGCCTGACGGATATGGGGTTCATCATAATTGGCACAAGAAAAGTATATTTTGGGATCTGCCTTACTGGAAAGATCATTTGCTTAGACATAATCTTGATGTTATGCACATTGAGAAGAATTTTTTCGATGACATCATGCATACTGTTTTGAACGTCCAAGGAAGAACCAAAGACAGCGTTAAATCACGGATGGACTTACCCGATATATGTAACAGAATTGAGTTGCATATGGTGAGTAATGGGAAAGCACATGTTCCTGTATTTCGGTTGGGTGCCGAACAAGAAACAGCATTGTTTAATTGGGTATCATCAGCCGTGAAATTTCCTGATGGATATGTATCTAATCTGGCTAAATCTGTGGATAAAGGACAAAAGTTTTCAGGGATGAAAAGTCATGATTGTCATGTGTTTATGCAACGGTTACTTCCTTTTGCGTTTGCTGAACTCCTACCGGGACATGTCCATGAGGCACTAGGAGGCATTGGAGCTTTCTTCCGTGATCTAAGTACAAGGACATTATCAGAAGATGTAGTTGCACAACTGTCTACAAATATTCCAATATTGTTGTGCAATTTGGAGAAAATATTCCCACCTGCTTTCTTTGATGTTATGGAACATTTACCTATACACCTCCCTCATGAAGCAGAGTTGGGAGGACCTGTTCAGTTTAGGTGGATGTATCCGTTTGAACGATTTATGAAGCATTTGAAGGGTAAGGCCAAAAACTTAGCAAAAGTTGAAGGGTCTATCGTGGCGGGAAGTCTGACAGACTTCAAAAACTTAGCAAAAACTCATTTCACGTCTTATTACTTTGCTCCAAAGGTTCGTACACGCAAACGGGCTCCAAGACGTTACGACGATGGGGGTGTAGGACAAAGTTACGCAGTAGAAGGTGTGCCTGATATATTCTCACCAATTAGACGTCTAAGTGGGAAACTAAAAGAAACTTGTTGGTCAAACGAACAAGACTACCACAGCGCACATACATATATACTTCTGAATTGCGAGGAATTGGCACCTTACGAGAGGTACATAATTATAACCATGTATGATTAAAATTTGATTGAACATACGAAATGTCCTTAACAATGTTTTAAAATTTCAGCACTTTCGCCAGTCAAGTCCGAGAATGCATTGACGGTGTTTCAGAAGATGAAATTAACAAGCGAAAAGACCAACATTATGCATTGTGGTTAAAAGGTCAAGTCGAGCATGATGACATGACATATGCAGTATGGTTTCATGAGTTGCTCCTAGGTCCTATTTCGAAGATAGCTACTGCAGCTATGTATTTCACACGTGGCTATGTTTTTCATACTTATAGTCATGGCACTCAACGGGCAACTACAAACTATGGAGTTTGTGTACGAGGTGAAGTAGACTTTTATGGGATCATCAAAGAGATAATTGAAGTGGAATACCCCGGATTAGTCAGAATGAAAACTGTTCTATTCAAATGTGATTGGTTTGATCCTACGGTAGGTCGTGGAGTGCGAATTAACAAATTTGGAGTGGTAGATGTAAACGCATCTCGGCGATACAATAAGTTCGAGCCATTTATACTTGCATCTCAAGCAGAACAAGTCACTTTTGTTCCATATCCTCGAGTTCGGAATACGGTAATTTCATGGCTGGCGGTTGTCAAAGTTGCTCCAAGGGGTATAATTGATGGTGTAGATCTCCCGCCAATGCAACAAGATGATTGTGTCGACATTACAGAACCGGATGTTGAAGAAAATGTTCTTTTAATTGATCCACGTAATCGACAAGTTGAAGATCTACATGGGGACGAAACTGAAGAAGGTGCTGACGAATTTCAAACAAGCAGTGATGATGATGACAATGATGATGAGGACACCGAGGAAAATGTTGATGAAGACTAATTAAATATTTTGGCATTTAATTGCATGCTTTGAACGTTTCAATGTAACATTTGTCAAATTTAAATTTTTGAAAAATTAAAGCCAATTAATGAAGACTAATTAAATGTTGATGAAAATTTGTTTAAATGTTGACTTGGACATATGTTGACTATTACGACAAATTTACGACGATTATTTAGAAATCGTCGTAAATTCGTCGTAATATGCAAACCCTAAACCCTATAGGGTTTAGCTTTCCCAACTTACAGAATGGTTTTTGGGTTCATTTTCCTAAGTAAACTGATGTATTATATAAGAGTATGTAGTATAAGATTCAGGAACTTGTAGAAATGTGGTTTTTATTACGACGAATGGGAGTGATCGTCGTAAATTCGTCGTAATATACCATCGAAAATACAACGAAATGTAACCCCTAAATCTTATACTCAATCTTTTATGGGGTTCAGGGGGGATTTTGATGAGGAGAATGAAAGGGCTTACCATCTTATAAGGTAAAACAACTTTCTAAACAAAAAAAAAAAAAATTCAAAATTTGACATATATGTGTTTATCAAAAAATCTTAAGGTGTTATATACATTTACACAAGATGTATGGATTTATCTTACATCTTACTAAATTCTTCATTAAGTTATGTAAACATGCTAGAAAGTTATACAGACCACATTTATCTTGTATGTCCTTATGGATGTTTCAATTTTTGAATTTCATCAGTTTGGTATAATTCGTCGTAAATTCGTCGTAATGTTACAACGAATTTACGACGATTAGTGGATACACAGCCGTCTTAATTTTTTTGATTTATACGATTCGTCGTAAAATCGTCGTAACATTACGACGAATTTACGACGAATAGCACGGATCGTCGTAAACTCGTCGCAAAAGCCCAGATAAAGCCATGTGTGTTTGTCTTACTCGCTTTGTTGTACGGTGGGACCTTTGCGACGAATTTACGATGGATTCGTCGTAAATTCGTCGTAATATTTACGTCGAATTTACGACGAATATAAATTCTATATATAGGACCTCACCCTTCCTCATTTCGTTGCTTATCTCTCCTTCCTCTCTCTCTGCTTCCTCCTTCCCACCTCCTCCTTTTGACGCAAAAAAAAAGGTAAATAATTTTTTTTAATTACTTAAAATTATAATAATTTTAAATAGTTTAGAAATTCAAACGGTTTAGGTCGGGAATTAGTTTAGGCTCGGAATTTGTTAGATTTAGGATCGGAATTTGTTAGATTTAGGATCGTAATTAAAAATTAATTGTAACTAATTTGAAAAATAAATTTTTTTCGGTTTTGCAGACGATGACTCGACGGAGGACCCATTACATCAATTTCATGGCGGACGGACATTCTTCCCGGGCGTCTGCCTCGGGAAACACCGGGACCGATGTCCCTTCATCTTCCGGAGCCTCCCAGGTTCCGAATACCGCGGAGCCGTCTCCACCACCGCCTCCACCACTACCTCCACCGCCGGCTGTCGAACCAGTACCCGCCTCGGCTGCCGAACCGGTACCCGTCCCTCCTCATCCGTATGCCCAGTTTACGGTTGAGGATTTACTAGCCTTACCGGGACGGGGGGCTTTACGACGTCTGGTTCCCGGAAAAGCGGAACCAGGCTCTTATTGGTAAGTAAACTTTTTTGTTTTTTATAGTTTTTAAATTAACGCTTTAATTTACTTAAATATTAATGTAATAATTTTTTTTTTGGTTTCATAGGTTTACTTTGGATAATTGTGTCGGGCGGAGCGTTTCCGACACAATTAAAAGTCATTTCGTGGAGCCGCACGTAAATTGGAGCAAGGTGTCGCAAGAGACGTGCGACACCTGGTACAAGTGCTTCGCGGTAATATTTTTAAAATTTTATTTATATCATTTTAAATTGTTTTAAATTTAATTAATCTTACTTTTATATTGTTTATCTAATTTTTTGTTTTCTTTTGCAGCAACGGTGGAACTGGGACATCGGGATCAACGAGATGGTCCGCGAAGCTTTCGAGGAAAAGGCGAAGAAACGCCTAGTCAACACCGTTTCCGATTGGAAGCGGAAATGGGAGACCGACGGCGACGACGCAAAGCCGAGCTCCATGTCCACTTGGTGTTGGAACGGGTTGAAGGCGTATTGGGTGGACCCGCATGCCCAAACCACCGCTGCTAAGTGTTCGGCCGTCCGAAACCGGGTCGATCCGGTGACTGGTGAGAAGTTAGTGACCCCGCACACTTCTGGCCAAATATCTTTTGCGGGAAGACGTCTCATGATGGTAAGTAATTAAATATAAATTATTTCATTATTATTTTAATTTTATTTATTGCTAGAATTAATTAAATATTTTTGACTAATAATGTTTATTAATTGGTAGGCCGAGGAGAACGGAGGAGAACTACCTCCAATGACGAAGCTCTTCGAGACCACTCACCGGAAGAAGGACGGGAGCTTTGTCGACGCTCGGTCCGAGGAGATCTACAATGCCGCTATGCAGCGGCGCCGAGCGGGAGACCCAGGCCACATCTGACGGTACTATCCAAGTACCGTTGACCGTCGCTGAGCAAGACCAGATTTTCGAAGAGGTATGATATCTATTTTAATTTTTTAAAAATTTATTATATTTATAATTACTTAATAAATAATTAACGTTTTTATTTTCCATTTGTAGGTTGCTCCGAAGAAGAAGGGCCGAACCTTAGGGATGGGCTCTATTAGAGACTGTCCTGCCGCCACGGCTTCCGGATTCCGCACGCAGGATCCACAGCTTCGCCAGGAGCTTGCTACGGCCAATGCTGAGATCACCAGTCTCAGGCATGAGCAAGTAGCCCAGAAGCAGGAGCTCACCGAGATACATGATCTCTTCGACATCATTGCGGAAGCGGTTCCGCAGTTGACCACCGCAATCCGAGCGAGGCAACAGCGAGCACGGAGGGTTTTTGAGACCGGTGGTAGTTCCGGTACTAGACCATCGGACCACCAGACGCAGGGCGGTCAGTCTTCGGCTCCGGTCTCAGCAGCGACAGGCGGTCAAACTTCGGCTCCGGTAGTGCAGACGGGAAACGTCGGCCTAGCAGCGACGGGCGGCCAAGACGAAGAGCCTCCTCGTGACGTCGATCTCAACCTCGACGATTACGACATCATTGTATAGATTAGGTTTTTTTGTAAAAAACAATTTGTATTAATTTTTTTTTATTTATAAATTATTTTTGAATTTAAATTTCAATTTAAATTCAAATTTTTTCTATTTTTAATTTTTTGATTATTTTAAAAATTCATTAATTAAATTAAAATCGAATTAAATAATTAATTTATAAATCGACGTAAATTCGTCGTAAATTTACGTCGATTTAACGTCGAATATTTAACGACGAATTTATGACGAATAAGTTTACGTCGGCTTTACGTCGAATATTTAACGACGAATTTACGACGAATAAGTTTACGTCGGCTTTACGTCGAAACTTTACGACGATTTAACATCGACAATTAAAAATTTAGTTTCCCTTAATTGAAATTGTTCGTCTCCTAGTCGTTGTTAAATCGATGTAATTTTACATCGATTTTACGTCGTTTTTATGATGGAGTTCTTTCGTTGTACATCCGTTGGAAATTTTACGACGCATTTACGACGAATAGTTCCCGACGATTTTACGACGATTTTCCGGAGTTGGTAATTTTACGACGATTTTACGACGATTTCGGTTTTACGACGATCGTTTTACGACGATTTTTAATTCGTCGTTAATTCGACGTAAATGCTCTTTTACGTCGATTTTACGTCGATATCTGCCGACGTAAAAGCCGATCTTTCTTGTAGTGGTAATTCAGCTTTCTTTTGCCCATTCTGCCCTGAGCTCTTACTGCAATGGAAGATGACAAGCCTTATCATAAACAAGATGAAAAGGTGTAGTGCCCAATGGGGTTTTGAACGCAGTTCTATATTCCCATAGAGCATCATCAAGCTTTGCTAACCAATCTTTTTTTGTTGGTCATATTGTCTTTTCCAAAATTCTTTTGAATTCTCTGTTTGATACCTCCACTTGGCCACTCGTCTGTGGGTGATAAGGTGTACCTACCTTATGTTTCACTCCAAAACACTTTGTTGATGAAGTGAGAACCACCATCACTGATGATAATTCGCGAAACACCAAATCTTGGAAATTTGATCGACTTGAACATCTTCATTACTACTTTTGCGTCATTTGTGGGGCTGACTATGGCATCTACCCACTTAGACACATAGTCAACAGAAACAAGGATGTACTTGTTTCAAAAGACGAAGGAAAAGGACCCATAAAGTCGATTCCCCAAACATCAAAAACTTCGACTTCTTGAATGAAGTTTTGTGGCATCTCATGCCGTTTGCTGATTTTCCCTTGTCTTTGGCAAGCATCACACTTAGATATGAATTTATGGGCGTCTTTAAACATGGTAGGCTACCATTAACCAGCTTGTAAAACCTTCGCTACAGTTTTATCAGTAGTAAAGTGTCCAGCATAGTTAGATCCGTGACAATGAAAAATGATTTCTGGAACTTCTTCTTCGGAGGTGCACCTTCGAAACAAGTTATCTGAACACTGCTTATATAGATATGGTTCATCCCAAAAGTACCTTCTAACATCACGCAAGAACTTCTTTTTGTTGTAGCCGAAGAATCATGGCGATTCGACCTCTGCTGCTAGGTAATTCGCGATATGCATAAACCAAGGAAGCTCGGTGATAACACCGAATTTTGACCATTTTTATGGATCACTTTAATATCTTTTACAGGTGTTTTACTCTATTTTTAAAGGTTTTCAAAGGATTTCTATGTTTTCGGATTTTAAAAGACTTTTCAGGTAATTTGGGATAAAGAGAAACAAATTGGAACAAAAAGACTCTTTTGGATAAATGCAGACCGTCAGAACTCTCATGGAGAGACGAAGACCTTCTCACCGTCCGATCACCCTCAAAATTTGACAACTTATAGAAGAATCCAGCTTTCAAATGCACTTTGTTTAGAGACATTCCAACGGTTGGATCTCAAGATATTCCATTTGCCCCGGAGACACTCGAAGACGGCCAGCAAGTCACGCGACCGCGGCCACCAACCTATCCACCGTGGTCACAAGCTTCACGACCGCGGCCAAGCCTCTGTTTCCTGCGGTCACGTTACTTCCAACCGCGGACGGCCAACTCCGATTAAAAGCTCATATTTCTGAAGCCCAAAGTCATTTCTCTGCCTCAATTCTGGAACCCTAGAGACCATGGAGTATTGAAGACTATAAATACTTGTCATTTAGGTCGTTTTTAGTCAGGACCTTCATATTTTTACAGACACACTTTTTCCTTCAACCGTTTTATGCAATTTTTAGAGAAGATTGTTCAACTTTGAGTTATTCAATAGAGAAGCTTTCTTTCATCTCTTTTCTTTACTGTTCTTGATTGTTTTTATTAAAACCAATGATGATGTCGACCTTAGCCATGTCTGAGTAGATCCCGAGTTGGGCTTAGGGTTCCCGAAAGGGGCTCTCATAATCGACTAAGACATCTAGGTTTATAGATCTAAGATTTTAACTTTGTTCTCTGTTTATTCTCATTCTTATTGCATGTATGCTTGATTGATCACCTCGTATCTGATCTAGATAGTTAGTGTTGCGAAAGTTTCATTAAGTATCCGACCTAGAATGAAACAGGAGATTTTTCCATAGGAGTGGAAACCTACCTGCGGCGAAATCGTGAATACTGACGAGTCCTGTACAGCTCTTGCGTTCTCTCCCTTCCAGGGCCAGAGAGAAACAGTTGGTTATGATCCCTAAACAAAATCAGCATCCATATTCGACCTTAAGTATTTTTCAGGAATGTTTAACACAAAACTATGATGATTTAGACCTGCACGCTTCTACACTACGCATGATAGCTCATATGTGGTTAGCACTAGACTAGGCGGTAGCTAGAGTACTTGCACTACGAACTCCCACCAGAGGACTTCTATTCATGGAGATTCTTTCTGACAGGATATACTAGCTCATTTTACTTGACCTTAATATTGATATCTAATTTTCTCATCATTAACTTTAGGCAGGCATCGAGATATATATCTAGGACGTCTTTTACCCTCATTTTTTACCACTTTTTGTCGTCCTAGATGGCCAGTTCATCTTTATCTGGTACCATACCCTAAACCCAAAACCCTTGTTTTCAATCCTCATTCATTCTCTCTTTATTTTATATCAGCAGATATGTGCAAAAACGTCGGAGAGAAGAGGAGCGACGCAGTTTTCAGTCACTCACGAGGAAGACTGAATGGAATTGAGAAGGAAGAGTATCAGAAACCTTATTAAGCTTTACAAGACCGATTTTTATTGGTAATTTCGTGCTCTCTATGACTCTATATTTAAAGGTGTTCCCTCTTTCAAAAAAAAAAAAGAGAGAAGTGAATCAAAGAGAGGGAAACAAAAAAAACCTAATGAGTCTTAGATTGTCGAAATTTTTGGAGCAAAAAGCAACCACTATTCGTTTGAAGAGCTATGGTTTTGAAAGATTTACAAAAATCTAAGTCTAGAGAAGTTAGGAGAGAACCTGAGGAAGAAAACCAGAAATCTATGGCAAGAACAAAGCGACTGAAAACTGTGGATATCAACAGCTTCACTCTCTCTTCCGGTTTTGCATAATATCTTGCATCCTCTAGATCTTCAGATAACCCATAAACACTTTAAGCCTTACCCCTAGAATAACCCTTTTGACACCTAGCCTAGATTGCCTTGCTTATACTTTCTTTGATGAGAACCACCAAAAATTTTTAATGAATGTTAAGAGCCAGTTGACTGGAAGTTAGATCTTAGTGCAATATATTTCCGCATGACGGATTAACGGACTAGTTATGCCCGTACTTCTAGTGAGAATTTTCTAGGCTATTACCGATTGATGCATAATGACTGATAAATGTCTAGAAGCTTGGTCTCTGAGATTTTGTTTAGTTCCTGCGTTTTCAAAACCTCTCACCGAGATTTAGCCTTTGTTTTGTTTGAGGTCAAACAAAAGACTAAGTCTGTAGAAATTGATAACACCGCATTTTGACCATTTTTATGGATCACTTTAATGTCTTTTACAGGTTTTTTACTCCATTATCAAAGGTTTTCAAAGGATTTCTATGTTTTCGGATTTTAAAAGACTTTTCAGGTAATTTCGGATAAAGAGGCACAAATTGGAACAAAACGACTCTTTTGGATAAATGCAGACCGTCAGAACTCTCATAGAGAGACGAAGACCTTCTCACCGTCTGATCACCCTCAAAATTGGACAACTTACAGAAGAATCAACCAGCTTTCAAATGCACATGGTATGGAGACATTCCAACAGTTGGGTCTCAAGATATTCCATTTGCCCCAGAGACACTCGAAGACGGCCAGCAAGTCACGCGACCGCGGCCACCAACCTATCCACCGCAGTCACAAGCATCACGACCGTGGCCAAGCCTCTGTTTCCCGCGGTCACGTTACTCCCGATCGCGGCCGGTGAACTCTGATTAAAAGCCCATATTTCTGAAGCCCAAAGTCATTTCTCTGCCTCAATTCTGGAACCCTAGAGACCATGGAGTATTGAAGACTATAAATACTTGTCATTTAGGTCGTTTTTAGTCAGGACCTTCATATTTTTACAGACACACTTTTTCCTTCAACCGTTTTATGCAATTTTTAGAGAAGATTGTTCAACTTTGAGTTATTCAATAGAGAAGCTTTCTTTCATATCTTTTCTTTACTGTTCTTGATTATTTTTATTAAAACCAATGATGATGTCGACCTTAGCCATGTCTGAGTAGATCCCGAGTTGGGCTTAGGGTTCTCGAAAGGGGCTCTCATAATCGACTAAGACATCTAAGTTTATAGATCTAAGATTTTAACTTTGTTCTCTGTTTATTCTCATTCTTATTGCATGTATGCTTGATTGAGCACCTCGTATCTGATCTAGATAGTTAGTGTTGCGAAAGTTTCATTAAGTATCCGACCTAGAATGAAACAGGAGATTTTTCCATAGGAGTGGAAACCTACCTGCGGCGAAATCGTGAATACTGACGAGTCCTGTACAGCTCTTGCGTTCTCTCCCTTCCAGGGCCAGAGAGAAACAGTTGGTTATGATCCCTAAACAAAATCAGCATCCATATTCGACCTTAAGTATTTTTCAGGAATGTTTAACACAAAACTATGATGATTTAGACCTGCACGCTTCTACACTACGCATGATAGCTCATATGTGGTTAGCACTAGACTAGGCGGTAGCTAGAGTACTTGCACTACGAACTCCCACCAGAGGACTTCTATTCATGGAGATTCTTTCTGACAGGATATACTAGCTCATTTTACTTGACCTTAATATTGATATCTAATTTTCTCATCATTAACTTTAGGCAGGCATCGAGATATATATCTAGGACGTCTTTTACCCTCATTTTTTACCACTTTTTGTCGTCCTAGATGGCCAGTTCATCTTTATCTGGTACCATACCCTAAACCCAAAACCCTTGTTTTCAATCCTCATTCATTCTCTCTTTATTTTATATCAGCAGATATGTGCAAAAACGTCGGAGAGAAGAGGAGCGACGCAGTTTTCAGTCACTCACGAGGAAGACTGAATGGAATTGAGAAGGAAGAGTATCAGAAACCTTATTAAGCTTTACAAGACCGATTTTTATTGGTAATTTCGTGCTCTCTATGACTCTATATTTAAAGGTGTTCCCTCTTTCAAAAAAAAAAAAGAGAGAAGTGAATCAAAGAGAGGGAAACAAAAAAAACCTAATGAGTCTTAGATTGTCGAAATTTTTGGAGCAAAAAGCAACCACTATTCGTTTGAAGAGCTATGGTTTTGAAAGATTTACAAAAATCTAAGTCTAGAGAAGTTAGGAGAGAACCTGAGGAAGAAAACCAGAAATCTATGGCAAGAACAAAGCGACTGAAAACTGTGGATATCAACAGCTTCACTCTCTCTTCCGGTTTTGCATAATATCTTGCATCCTCTAGATCTTCAGATAACCCATAAACACTTTAAGCCTTACCCCTAGAATAACCCTTTTGACACCTAGCCTAGATTGCCTTGCTTATACTTTCTTTGATGAGAACCACCAAAAATTTTTAATGAATGTTAAGAGCCAGTTGACTGGAAGTTAGATCTTAGTGCAATATATTTCCGCATGACGGATTAACGGACTAGTTATGCCCGTACTTCTAGTGAGAATTTTCTAGGCTATTACCGATTGATGCATAATGACTGATAAATGTCTAGAAGCTTGGTCTCTGAGATTTTGTTTAGTTCCTGCGTTTTCAAAACCTCTCACCGAGATTTAGCCTTTGTTTTGTTTGAGGTCAAACAAAAGACTAAGTCTGTAGAAATTGATAACACCGCATTTTGACCATTTTTATGGATCACTTTAATGTCTTTTACAGGTTTTTTACTCCATTATCAAAGGTTTTCAAAGGATTTCTATGTTTTCGGATTTTAAAAGACTTTTCAGGTAATTTCGGATAAAGAGGCACAAATTGGAACAAAACGACTCTTTTGGATAAATGCAGACCGTCAGAACTCTCATAGAGAGACGAAGACCTTCTCACCGTCTGATCACCCTCAAAATTGGACAACTTACAGAAGAATCAACCAGCTTTCAAATGCACATGGTATGGAGACATTCCAACAGTTGGGTCTCAAGATATTCCATTTGCCCCAGAGACACTCGAAGACGGCCAGCAAGTCACGCGACCGCGGCCACCAACCTATCCACCGCAGTCACAAGCATCACGACCGTGGCCAAGCCTCTGTTTCCCGCGGTCACGTTACTCCCGATCGCGGCCGGTGAACTCTGATTAAAAGCCCATATTTCTGAAGCCCAAAGTCATTTCTCTGCCTCAATTCTGGAACCCTAGAGACCATGGAGTATTGAAGACTATAAATACTTGTCATTTAGGTCGTTTTTAGTCAGGACCTTCATATTTTTACAGACACACTTTTTCCTTCAACCGTTTTATGCAATTTTTAGAGAAGATTGTTCAACTTTGAGTTATTCAATAGAGAAGCTTTCTTTCATATCTTTTCTTTACTGTTCTTGATTATTTTTATTAAAACCAATGATGATGTCGACCTTAGCCATGTCTGAGTAGATCCCGAGTTGGGCTTAGGGTTCTCGAAAGGGGCTCTCATAATCGACTAAGACATCTAAGTTTATAGATCTAAGATTTTAACTTTGTTCTCTGTTTATTCTCATTCTTATTGCATGTATGCTTGATTGAGCACCTCGTATCTGATCTAGATAGTTAGTGTTGCGAAAGTTTCATTAAGTATCCGACCTAGAATGAAACAGGAGATTTTTCCATAGGAGTGGAAACCTACCTGCGGCGAAATCGTGAATACTGACGAGTCCTGTACAGCTCTTGCGTTCTCTCCCTTCCAGGGCCAGAGTGGAAACCTACTGGTCAGGGTTGCGAGAAACAGTTGGTTATGATCAC
This sequence comes from Eutrema salsugineum, assembly GCF_000478725.1. Taxonomy (NCBI): domain Eukaryota; kingdom Viridiplantae; phylum Streptophyta; class Magnoliopsida; order Brassicales; family Brassicaceae; genus Eutrema; species Eutrema salsugineum. The sequence goes on from NW_006256829.1 coordinate 17,591,567, forward strand.
GACAGTGACGTAGTCATACCGCCGTACTCTAGCTCTAGAACCCTATATTTTGATATCCGTCAATCCCAATCTATAAGTTCTAGTGTTAAAACCGATTATGATACCTATAGAGTTCCCAAAAGCTCAGCGTTTTTAGCCATAGTTTACAAACTAATTGTTTTTTACTTGCTCATTTAGATCTGCATTTTATTTACTTTAGTTCGATATTTTGCTTGTTTCATTCGATTTTCTATTTGTTCTTTAGGATAGATTTATTTGCTTTCTTTTGTTTTAGTTTAATCCGTGACAACAACCAACCTCTAAAACCAATCTAGTCTAGACATAAAGTTAGAAACCGTAGAAGAATACCAGGCACACAAACCTCTGTGGATTCGATCCCTAAATACTACAATTGATTAGCTGTGCACTTGCGGCTTTCATTTGTTTTTATTAAGGGTAAAACTTGTTCCCTCACGCAGTTGACACGCATCAAGTTTTTGGCGCCGTTGTCGGGGATTTGTTTCGCTGCCTTTGTTATTTTTCTTGTTCTAATTTCTGTTCTAGACACCTGATCTCTAGTTCTTTCTTAAAGTTTACTGAATTATCTTTTCCTTCTTTTGTTTTTCTCTGAATTGCATGAATACCAGGCGCAGACCTGTAGAAAACATTCCAATTCTAGACGAGATAGATAGACACGAAAGAGAACTTCGAAGACTTAGAAGAGTGCAAGGAATGGCCGACGACGACCAGCCTAGAGGTCCTGTTAACCGAGCTTTAAACATGGATCAAGATGCGTCCGAACATGGAGAAAACAAAGCAAACAATCACAGAGAAGGTGATCATGCTCGACAAGATGGAGAAGAGAATGAGGTTCCTCTAAGAAACCCTCAAAACCAAGAGAGAGAAGAACGTGAAGACCTTGATGCACCTATTAATGCAGCCGATGGTGATAACCAGGGAATGCAGGAGAACGGACGCGTTAACCGCCCTGTTCAGCAAGCAAATCAATACCGAAGACAAGCCAGGAACCATCGCATAGCTGATTTCGATGCCCCTACTCAGAAGTTTCAGAACCGATCCGCGATTCTTGTACCATTTCCGAATCGGAATGAGTTTGAAGTCAAGCCTCAAATCATCTCTTTGGTGAAACAAAACCAATTCCATGGAGTTCCTTCTGAACATCCAATGGACCATATCGAGCTCTTTGAAGAAATCTGTAGCATGATGAGGACAAACCAAGTTCCAGCAGACTATTAAAGTGTAGGTTGTTCCCTTTTTCATTAACAGATAAAGCTCCCCGTTGGTTGAAATCTTTGCCTGCAAGATCGATTTCTAATTGGGAAGAATGTAAACTGCTTTTCTGAACCACTTCTATACTAAGGCAAGGTCAAACTTGCTGAGAACCAAGATCCCAAGCTTTCAGAATTGACCTACTGAACCTTTCTATGAAGCCTGGGAACGTTTTACGGAGTATGAACGGGACTTCCCTCACCATGGATTTCCTGGATCAATCTTGCTGAGCACATTTTACCGAGGTTTGCAACCAAAATACAAACTTTCGGTAGATACAGCTAGCAATAGAGATTTTGGACAAAAGACGATAGCACAAGGAAGAGCCCTCATCAAAAATTTGGCTCAAGCCAATAGCAATGATTGTCCTGAATACGATCGCTCGATAAAAGCAAACCGGAACAGACAACAAGGAGATAACCGAATTGAAGAACATGATGAGTCAGCGTTTGAAAAGCAACAATCACCCAATCCATGCTTGTGAGACCAACAATGGCGTAGAAGACGAAGGACCTGGTGATATTGATCACATTAATCCTGCCTTTCAAGAAGAAGAAGTAAACAATGTAGGAGCACAAGCACCATATCCAAATCGTTTCAACAATGGCTTCAACAACAACTTCCGGAATGCAAATTACAACAATCTCTCTTACCGGAACCCAAATGTGGAGAATCCTCAAGATCAGCACTACCCACCGCAGCAAAGATCCTTCCAAAACAAGTTCCAATGTCAAAATTTCGGAGGAACATGAGCTTATCAGCCGAGACAGACATATACCTATCAAGGTACGGGTTTTAATAATCAATTTGTACAACAGCAAGGAGTCACAACGAACCAGCTAGCTTCGCAAATCGGAAGACTTTAACAGTCCATCCAACAACTTGTTATGACAAACGAGAAAGCATCTAAAGACATGAACGTAAAGGTTGACTGCATGTACAATGACCTGAACGGGAAGTTTGAAGCTTTGTCTTCACACGTCAAAAAGCTAGACATACAAGTTGCCCAAACAGCCGACTCTATGAAGAGACAAAGTGGAGCTCTTCCTGGAAGAGTTGAAGATAACCCCAAAAGATTTTGCAATGCCATAACCACGCTGCCCGAAGAAGAAGCCAGAACCGATGGAAAAGATGAAGAAACCCCAATCTTTGTACCACTTTACAAGGATGTTGATGCCAAGCAGCCACCATTCAAGGTACCTCAACGTTCACCGTTCCAAAGGCTTACAAAAACCGACGATCCAGGACGTTTTGTTTTCCAATTTTTCATTTCAGGAATCAAGTTCACAGACTGTCTATGCGAGTGTGGAGCCAATGTCAACATCATGTCAAAGACATTTGCCGAAAAATTGGGCATAAAAACCTTAGGGACATCGACGCTCAAGGTTATCTTTGGAGATTCATCTTAAAAAGATATTGAAGGGGCGATTCATGATCTACAAGTTCTAGTAGGGGACAAGATTGTTCCAGCAGATTTCCAAGTTCTGAAAATGGATCAAGACAAGGAGAGACCACTAATATTCGCGAGACCATTTCTTGCTACTGTAGGAGCAGTAATCGATTACGCAAACCGGCATGCTGTTTTCCTCAATGTAGATCGCAGGAAGTTTTATCCGAGTGTCCTAGATGATTTTCCAAGTAAAGGAAACTGGCCAAAAGAGAAAGAAAAGGAGAAGCCAAGAGCTTTTGCAAAGATCAAGATCATCATTCCACCAGATGCAACAGAGACTAGTGAGGACCAAATCCAGGAGTTGATTGAGAACACAAAAAGGATTTTAAACAACGTTAAAGTCCGAAACAAGAGTAAAGGAAAGAACATGGCGCCTCAAGGAGAAGAAGTTAAACCTCCAGCGACCGGAAATGATAAAGGCACATCAAGTGGAGTGCCATTTAAATCAGCCTGATCTTTCGAGCCTACGTCGAGCTAAACAACTTAAAACAAAAACGCTTAATGGGAGGCAACCCATTTAGGTACTCTTACATTAGCTTTCTTTTCCTTTTACAATTTATGTTTTCTTTTCCTTTTAAGTTTCAGGTATTTTTATAAAACAAAAACACAAAGATTGTCCACTCTGATATCTACATCGTCTGCTAATCTATGCAGCTTCATAAGAAGTGTTTGCACCATAAGTTCGGGCTTGTTGTCTTGAGAGGTTGTGGATGATTTTGGAGCAGATTGGAGATTCATATGGGCGTTATCTTGTGCTCCAAGTTGATGATTAATCTCAGCTGCATTAACTGCTTCGCAGACATTACAGAACGCTGATGATTTTTGAGAAAAAATTTCACCATGCCTTTAAGTTCTTCAATTTCCTTATTATCATGGGAAGTAGAACGTAATGTCCTTCCTTGATCTGGACAATTTTTTCTGCTGCTTGCAGCAAGATTATTAATCAAGATGTAAGCTTCTTCCACAGTCCTTGTCATGAAGTTTCCATCGCTTGCTACATTTAGGGGTGCCTTAGATGTCCATTCAAGACCTTCATAGAAAGTGTTCAAGATGCATGTCTCTGTAAAACCGTGGTGAGGACATTCCCTAATGTAGCCTTTATAATGATCCCAAGCTTCATGAAAAGGTTTGCCTCCTTTTTGTTGGAACCTATAAGTCTTGTCTCTAAAGAATTTTAATCTAGAGGTGGTGTAGAAATGGTTAAGAAAAGCAGCCTTGCATTTGTCCCATGATCTGAGTGAACCAGGAGACAAAGACTTAAACCATGCACGTGCCTTATCACAAAGAGAAATGGAAACAACTTGCACTTTATGTAATCTGCAGGAATTCTGATCGATTGCTTGGTGCTGCAGATTTCTTCAAAATCTTCGAGATGGTCCATAGGGTTCTCCGATGCATCGCCATGGAACTGGTTCTGCTTAACCAATTTTATGAGCTTCGGGCTAATATCACAGTCTACGTTGATGGATTGTAGACTAATGAGAGAACGGTTCTCATAGAAAGCATACGGAGTGTTATAATCTCTTAGAGTTAAGCAAGGAGCGTTGTGGAACCGAACGTGCTCATCAACGTTTTGCTGGACGTGGTGGTTATCTCTAAGCCTATCTAAACTTTGCAAGTGTCTATTGTTTTCGCCCATCTCAGTATTATTTATATGTATATATATAATTTTTCGGTTGGTTTGTTTTTTTTAGTTAATTAATTAATTTATATATATATATATTTTTCGTTTTTTTAGTTTATATATAATAATTGTTTTTAATGAAATAATAGAATAAGATTTAAAAGAAAATGAACTAGAGAACGTACCTTAGACTCGATCCAGACCTGAAACTCGTACGCAAGGTTAAAGGTCCCCGACAACGGCGCCAAAAACTTGATGTGCTCATGTTTTAACTCTAGTTTTCTGGAAGCGCACATATATACGTTAGTACTTAGGGGTCGATCCACTGAAGACCAAGTAACTGCAATACGAGTTTACTTAAGATGAGAACTGAGCTAAGATGAAAATATGGGTGTTTGTTTGGGGGTGGTGAATAGTGACAAAAATAGCAAATAATAAATTTAAAAACAAGTAAATAATAAGACTAAATCAATACGAGAAGGTGTTGGGCGTTAGGGAATTCACCGGGAATCATAGACTAGCTAACAAGAGAATTAAACATAGAGTTTTCTATAGATGTGTTCCTGAAATCAAACCCAGACTAACCTACTCACGTAGTATTAATCACAAATCAATTCATTCAGATTTACTAAACTCCCATTCAGTTCTCTAAGTGTCTAGACAAATTAGTTTGATAATTTCACAAAACGCTTTAGATCAACTCTTGCCGTCTAAGAGAAATTGTTCATCTATATAGGGTTAATCGATTTGACAACACTTTTGGTGAGTAAATCAACCTAATCGCAGTAGCTAGATGGTCAATCCAAGCCCCATAATGATAACACTGTATTTTGACCACTTTTATGGATCGTTTTGAAATATTTTTTTCTATGTTTTTAATTGCTTTTAAGTACTTTTATCATATTTTCTAGTATTTGTAGTTCCAAGACTCTTTTCAGGTAACTTAAGGAAAAGCTTAACAAAATGGATAGAAGAACAGATTTCAGGTCAGAGTCAAACCGTCAGAAGTTCACCCCCGATTGAAGGCCTTCTCACCGTCTGATCCAGCTCAAATTTCGAGATCTCAAAGATGGAAGTATCAGCTTTCCAGCACACTTTACAGCTTGGCAATCCAACGGTTCAATCAAAAGATACGCAAAGAGCAAGATGTCCTGTAAACCAGCCGGCAAGGGTTTCCACCCGCGACCAACAGGCCATTCCCCGTGGTCACAACCATCCCGACCGTGGCCAGCCACCCATTCCCCGCGGTCACGCACATCCCGACCGCGGCCAGCTAACTCCGAGTTCGAAGGCCCATTTCTGAAGCCTGTATCATTTTTCCAGCCTCAATTCCGGAACCCTAGACACCAGAGAGTATTGGAGACTATAAATACATATCATTTAGGTCATTTTTAAAGAGAGAAGAAGAGAGACGAAATACTTTACAGAAATTTTACTTTAAGCTTTGTTTTTAGGTTTTAGGGAGAGAGAGATCTATCTCTTGAAACCTTGTTCTTTCTTTTTTCAATTTCGGTTTCTGTACTACTTTTTGATACTATGTTTTTGATTTCTTCTATCATGTCTGAGTAGTTTTATTGTTGGGTCTAAGGGATTTTCGATGGGGATATATGGGTTCGATGAGGATTCCATGAGCTATTGAGCCGAATCTTAGAACTTTTTCTTCTAAATTCGTTTTTACTTTACTGCATGAGAGTAGCGTCATGAACTACAATCTGATCCAGATGCTTGGTGACACGAAAGTGTTCATCCGGTGTCAGATCTAGTTTGGGAGAGCAAAACAAACATAGGAGTGGAAACCTACCTATGGGCGATTTGTGAATGCTGACGAGTCTTAAACATAATGCACCTCTTCTTTTCCAAGGCCAGAATGGAAACCTACTGGTCAGGGTTGAGAGAGATAGTTGTCTATGATCACGACAGTGGCGTATTCATACGTCCATGACTCCAGTTCGAAAAGTTTAAGTTAATATCTTATCAAATTTACTCTCTAGCAATGTTTTGAATCGTTCATACCCCTGAGAAAACTTCTCTGAACCCCAGCGCCTTCTTTTTATATATTTACACCGATTTTTATTCAAGCTTTAGTCTAGTATCTTTACTCTTTCAATCGATTTTTACTTAGCAATTAGGTTTAGCCGTTTTCTCGTTTTTAGTCGTTTTCGTTAAGTTTAGTTATTAAGTCATTTTAATTCTCGTATTTTCTCTTTAAGATTAGTTTTTACGTTTTAAACACACCACCAAAACCGTCACAAAACTCGCATGGTTCTAGACTTCCTTACTTTATATTTCTTTCAAAGGCTTTTGCATGAAAGATCCTCCTTCCCAGTGGATTCGATCCCTAAGTACTACAATCGATCAACTGTGCGGCTATTGATTTCATTTAGGGTAAAACTTGACAACCCTCAACACACACAACATCACATAAACCAAACTCAAATTTAGACGAAGAACTCTAAAGATAAACCCTAATTTAAAAAACCAGAAATCAATCTATGAATCCCTTTGAAAAATCCCTTAAAACCCAACAGAGGAATTATTCAATCATAGTGTATAAGAACATCACAAAAGTATTGTAGTTTGCTGGAAATTAAATAAGAGAAAGGTAAAGAACGAAGAACGAGGATGAAGATGGAGATCGATAATGGCTCCTTTGGCGACTCCTTCTTCTCCCGAAGACGGCAACTCCGAAGTTATGCGGCTTTTCTCTGCTCTCTCTCCACGACTTAGTCATTAGAATGACCTAAAACGAGTATATATAGCCTTCTAATTCGTTGGAAACGTCTAGGGTTTGAAGAATAAGTAGTGGGCTGAACTTGGGGTTGAATTAGGTCACTTTTGGACGTCAACGATATCTGGCCGCGGTCGCGGTGGTCCTGACCGCGTGGAATCATGGTCTGGCCGCGGTCGCGGCCTATGCTCTCTTTCGAGACTGCATTTTCTGTCTTTAGTGAATCGGCATCTGAAGATGTTGGATTGTCTCCAAACCAATTGCATTAGAAAGCTGGTTATCTCCTCTCTGTTTTCACAAATTTTAGGGATGATCAGACGGTGAGAAGGTCTTCATCGAGTGCCATACTTTTGACGGTCTGCATTTATCCAAATTTGCTCATTTGTTCCAAATTGCACATCTTTAGTCCAAGTTTCCTGAAAAGTCTTTTAAACCTCTAAAACATAGAAATCACTTAAAAACCATTGAAAACAGAGTTAAAACACCTGCATAAGATATTAAAAAGATCCATAAAATGGTCAAAATCCGGTGTTATCACTCATGACCGAGGCTGGAGACTATGAGTCACACGATGAAGCTGATGTTCAAGAAAATCAAGACGATGAGTATGGTGACATAGCTTATCCAGACACAAGAGAGCTTCTTGTCACTAGACGTGTACTAAGTGTAATGGTGGAGCCAACCGAGACCATACAAAGAGAGAACATCTTTCACAGCCCTATAAAAGAGAAGGTATGTAACCTTATTATTGATGGTGGGTCTTGTACTAATGTTGCAAGTGCTCCCATGGTTAATAAGCTACGCCTTGAGAGAACTAAACATCTACAGATTTATAGGCTGAGATGGCTTGATGATAAGGTAGAGCTTAAGATTACCGATCAAGTCACCATTCCATTCAACATAGGAAAATATCAAGATCAAGTTATATGCAATGTAGTTCCTATGCAAGCTGGTTATTTATTGTTAGGTAGGTCATGGAAATTTGATAAAAAAACTAAGCATGATGGTAGGTCTAATATGTACACTCTTATGCATAATAAAAGAAAAGTTAGTCTAGCACCTCTTACACCATCACAAGTGCATGATCTTCAAATGCAAATGCTAAAAGAAAAAGAAAGTGTCTCTAAATCAAATTTTCTTGTTCAGCCTAGTTATGTAATAAAAGTTTTTGCTGCTAAACACACAATGCTACTAATGATCTTTAAAGAGCTTTTGAGCGCAGGTTTAGGCGAACTTGAACTACCACCGGAGATCACTTATTTACTTCACAGGTTTAAAGATGTGTTCCCTGAAGAAATGCCCGAAGGATTTTCACCAATTCAAGGCATAGAGCACCAAATAGACTTCATACCGGGAGCAGTTTTACCAAAAAAACCGGCTTATCGAATGAGCTCTGAGGAGTCTAAGGAGTTGGAGAGGCAAGTCAAGGAGCTGTTAGACAAAGGATATGTGAGGGAGAGCCTCAGCCCTTGTGCCGTTCCTGTCCTGTTGGTGCCAAAGAAATATGGCTCCTGGCGCATATGTGTAGATTGCCGAGCCATCAACAACATCACCATCAAGTATAGACACCCAATTCCAAGACTCAATGACATGCTTGATGAGCTTAGTGGAGCCACCTTGTTCTCAAAGATCGATCTCAAGAGTGGATACCATCAAGTAAGGATGAAAGAAAGTGACGAATGGAAGACTGCCTTCAAGACCAAACAAGGTCTCTATGAGTGGATGGTGATGCCCTTCGGCCTCACCAATGCACCAAGTACCTTTATGCGCATAATAAACCAAGTTCTTAGAGCATACATCACTAAGTTTGTTGTTGTTTATTTTGATGATATTTTAGTTTACAACTTAAAAAAGTGCGCATTCTGCACTGATAAGTTGGTTTTCCTAGGTTTTGTTGTGAGCTCGTAGGATTTACAGGTTGATGAGGAGAAGATTAAAGCCATCAAGGACTGGCCGGCCCCAAAAAACATCAGTCAAGTGAGGAGCTTCCACGGATTAGCAAGCTTCTATCGACACTTTGTCAAGGATTTCAGTAGTATAGCCGCACCTCTCACAGCTGTGGTGAAGAAAAGTATTGGTTTTACCGGGGGAGAAGCTCAACAAAAGGCGTTTGATACTCTCAAGGAGAAGCTTACCAATGCACCGGTTCTAGTGTCGCCAGACTTCAACAAAACGTTTGAAGTGGAGTGTGATGCATCAGGCATTGGCATATGAGTTGTATTGACACAAGGAGGGAAACCAGTGGCGTTTTTCAGTGAGAAGCTAGTAACAGCTACGGTTAACTATCCGACATATGACAAAGAGTTATATGCTCTAGTTACAGCTTTGGAGACTTGGCAGCATTATCTGATGTCAAGAGAGTTTGTGGTCCACACTGACCATGAAACACTTAAGCACCTTCGAGGACAAATCCACCTCAATATGAGGCATGCCAGATGGATGGAGTTTATCGAGGCTTTTCCCTATATTATCAAGTACAAGAAGGGCAAAGACAACATAGTGGCGGATTCTTTATCTCAAAGACATGCACTCATCGCAACTATGGAGGCCAAAGTTATGGGTTTTGAGTTCATCAAATACCTTTACAAAGAGGATCCAGAGCTAGGAGAGAGCTTTGAGGAGTGTAGCAAAGGATTTCATGGCAAATTCTACATCTATGAAGGTTTTATGTTTCGAGACAAGAGACTTTGCATACCACAATGTTCTCTTAGGGATCTTATTGTCCGAGAAGCTCATGGAAGAAGACTGATGGGTCACTTTGGAGTAGACAAGACGCTTGCAATGGTGAAAGAGCACTTCTATTGGCCTCACAGAAAAAGATTGTAGAAGCTCATTGTGTAAGATGCGTAATCTGCAAGAAAGCCAAGTCTAGATTGCACCCTCACGGCTTGTACTTGCCATTACCGATTCCTACAGCACCATGGGTTGATATATCGATGGATTTTGTGATCGGATTGCCAAAGATCAAGCACAAAGAATCCATATTTATGGTGGTGGACAGATTCTCCAAGATGGGACATTTTATACCTTGTGCAAAGGTTAATGATGCATCTCAAACGGCGGATCTCTTCTTCAAAGAGGTGGTGAGCTTACATGGAGTGCCAAAAACCATTGTATCTGACCAAGATAGCAAGTTCTTGAGCCACTTTTGGAGAACCTTGTGGAAGAAGCATGGAACTAAGCTTTTGTTCTCTACTACTTGTCACCCCCAAACAGATGGCCAAACTGAGGTGGTGAACAGAACCTTATCTACATTGTTAAGGACCACTCTTGAAAGAAACATGAAAAACTGGTTGGAGTGCATACCCTTCATCGATTGCCTACAACAGAGCTCAGCACAAAGATGTCTCCATTTGAGATAGTCTATGGATTCAATCCTAAGACCCCCAATGAAATTCACACCATTACCACCTGCTGAAGCCGTGAACCTAGATGGAGAAAGAAGAGCTGATTTCATAAAGAAACTACATCAAAAGGCAAATGAGAACTTGGAGAAGAGAACTGAACAATATCTGAAGCATGCCAATAAAGGACACAAAGAAGTGGTGTTTGAACCGGGAGATTGGGTGTGGCTGCACATTAGACATGAAAGATTTACAAACCAAAGGAGTTCAAGGCTAGCACCAAGAGGAGATGGACCTTTCAAGATACTAGAGAAGATCAACAACAATGCCTACAAGCTCGAGCTACCAGGTGAGTTTAACATATCTTTCACTTTCAATGTATCTGATCTAGCTCCATATCTTGCAGATGATCCAGTTTTGAGGTCAAAACTTCTTGCAGAGGGAGGGAATGATGAGGCCATTCAAGCTGAACCAGACTTAACCGAGCCACAACTACAAGATGTGGAAGTACCAATTGTTCATGAAGGCCCCATAACAGGACAAATAGCTAATATTCTCCAACACAAGTATAACCAGAGCATGATGCAAGCAATGTCTCAAGTGGATCAAGTGAAGCCGCAAGAAGACCAAGAAAAGGAGCCGCCTAAGGAAGCCCATCAGCAACAAGCTTGGTCCGGATTACTTGAAGAATTCCAAGAGCTAGCAAACGGCACAGCTTCAAAGATTCAAGATGTCTGGCCCCTTTTGCCAAATTAAGCCTAAGTCTTCATGCTGACCATCTCGACAATGCACCAAGACACTTAAGAGGGAAGATGCAAGCTCAGTCAAAGAAGCATTAGTCTTGGATACCACATAAGGTAAGTGATCAATCAGTTTAATTCTTTTGACTAACCGAGTTTCTTGTCCTTGTTTTGTGCAGAGAAATTATAGTTAGTAGTCTTTTATTTCCTTAAGTATTACATTTTCAAGTCTTGTTGTTTTGAGTCTTTACTTTTAAAAGTCATGTTGTTTTGAGTCTTTACTTTTAAAATTCATGTTTTTTTTAGTATCTTTATTTCATTGAGTCTAAGCTGCTAGGATCATTATATAAGGTCCTATTACAGCCTTGTAATTTTCCACCTTTTGAGATCAATAAAAATCGAACTTTCTTCAAACCAGTTTTCTTTGAGAGAAACTTGTTTAATCATTTTCTCTAGTTGATACCAGTACCTCCTAGATCAAAGTACTTGTGTTTTATCACAAGTCTTACACAACTTGTGTGGTACACATCAATCCCCCATCCATTCCTTTCACTTTCATCAACTGATTCATTGGTTAGAGTTGCTCATCCGCTGAATCAACCCCTTGGCTATCGACCAGGCTTTGCTTCTGAGATACTACAAGTCCTTGACAGCTTGGTGCTTGTATCATCCAATAACGACCTTGTCCTAAGACAAGTCTTTTTTAAAATGTCCTTTTTCTTCTTAGTAGGTTCTTCGTCACTCCAAAGTTGTGATTTAAACACCTCTGTTGCAAGACGTTGTCCTGATCTGCTGTTAAAGAAACTTTCCTTGTCAACATTAGCAAATTAAATCCTGCGGTTTGGCTAATCCATGATTGCACCGACAGTTGCTAGGAAGGACCATCCAAGAATGATCGGATGTTAATCATCTTTTTTCTTGACAATGTAAAAATCGACAGGTACAATGCCATCTCCAATCCTCAAGGGAATGTACAAGTTACTCCTTTAGGTGTGGCACTGGATTCATCAGCTAGGCTGCTTAATACCAAGCCTCAAAGCAGTCGCTTTAGACATCATGTTGAAACAAGCTCAAGAAACATAAAGAATATGGTTAAATCTTTCACCTCTGATAGAACAAGAGATGAGAAACTGACCTTTGTCTTCAATTTTGTGCAGTGTTCGAACAGGTATTCCTTGTTTGGCATGAATGAACAAGTCTTCTATCTCAGGAATAGATTCCTTGTTTTCACAGAAGTAGTAGCCGATCATGTAGTCTTTGCAAGCTCTGGCAAAGGTGATTCCTTCAGGTAAGCTTTGAACCACATTGTTGAACTCATCTAGCTTCTCTTCGCTGATATTGTTGGTATAGTAGCTGCATTCTTCAGGTCTTTGAAGATGGATTGAATAAACAGCAGCCTCAGGTGAAGTTCTAGGAAAATACAAACGTCTGGCTCTCCCAAAGTAGGTTCGTATTATCCTATTTGGTCTCTTTCCTATATCTAAAGAAGACTTGCAAACAGCCAAGCTTCCAAATATCAGCGAAACCTTCATAGATAGAGATTGTATTCACAAAGTTGTTGAACTCTATAAGTCTCTCCCTCGAGATTGGTGAGTCTTGTTCTAATGAGTTGTCTAGCTTGCCTCCTTCAATGAACAAACAATAATCTTTGCCTTCAAGGTACTGTTCTTCGTATTTATCTTCATAAGCTAAGGTCGTATGGTAGTAGCTCATCTTCATCTTGTATTGCTTCAAAGCTGATAGAGTAGACTGTTTGCTCAAAGAGAGGGGTTCTAGTCACTCCAGATCGGACATTAGATGAGCAGGGACCTGTATGAGTCGAAGGGGATGAATGAGAGACGGACTGATGGTTGGCCACAGTTAGAAGTAACACGGCTGTGGAGGGATTACTGTTGGCCATGGCTGGAGCTTGCAAGACCGCGAGTGTAGGGCTATTGGCCATGATCACAAGAGGTGCGACCGCGGGGAAGTGCCTTCGAGCCGAGTTGCTTGATTTGCTTGCTTCTTTGTCTTCTGAATGATCTCCTGAGTATTCAACTTAGTGTATTCCTTTCCCAGGTCAAGATTTTCATCGTGAAGTGCTGAATCTTGTACCTCACGTCCTTGCATAATTTTCTCAACCTTTTTCTCATTTTCATCAAGAGCATAGACAATTTTGTCTAGGATTGAATCAAGCTCTTCGGTTTTGTCCATGACCTTGTATACCTTCTCTGAAACTTCGACTATGAAGTCATAAGACTCGTTCTTGGCTTTATTCAGGGCATTGTCCACATCATCGAGCTTGAAATCAAGGTCTGTGATCTTGTCTTTAGCATTGCGAAGCTCACAAGTGTGCTTGGCTTGATCTTCCTCCATGGTGTCAAATCTCATAGAAATGATGGCTGCATCATTGTTTGCACGTTGATCTATTGATTTGACTTGAGCAGAGAGGTCTTCAAACTTCTTGCCTAAAAGAGTTGTTATACCATCAATTCTCTAATGAAAGGTGGCTTTAGAGACGGCTTCAACATCGATAAACTGCTTGATTGTGGCTTCAAGCTACTCCAAACGGTTACTGATATGTATGTTCTCATCTTGTTGAAGGATCTGATGAGGTGGGCGATGAGCATATAGTCTAGGGTTGACCATAGGAGATGAAAAACGATCATCTCGATACATAGGAGTCGCGCAACTTCCATATGGTGAATGATTCAGATCAGAATCTCGAACCATCAGGCAGTAGTCACGAACGTACTGCTCTTCTCTGCGTCTGGTGGCTTGAGGAGTGTTGTCGAAATCTTCTTCATGGTAGTGATTTCGGTCCATAAGGTTCATTGCTTCAAAACCTGAAACAAAGAGAACCAAAAACGAAACAAGGAGAACCAAAAACATAGAGTCGATTTACTAACCTTTCTAGGGTTTTGCAGAAGAGAAAATCCTTGCCTTTCCCGGCAACAGCACCAAAAACTTGATGTGGTGTGAGTGCAGGAACAAGTTTTACCCTAAAAGAATCAACTAAAGCCGCAAGTGCACAACTAATCGATTGTAGTACTCAGGGATCGAATTCACAGGGAAGGATGATGTTTTCTGCAAAAACCTTTGAAAGAGATTAAAGCAAGGAAGTCTAGAACTAATCGATATTCAAAGGGATTTTTGGGTGTCACTAAAAACGTAAATCATAAACTAAACGGGAAAAGGAAGAAACGATTAAAGACGAAAAATGACCTCTAAAGACTTAGGAAAATCATCTGGGAATAGAAAAATGACCTAGTATGAAAAGCTTGAAAAAAAAATCGATGTAAACTTATAAAAACGAGATGTTTGGTTTTCAGAGAAAATATCTTTAAGGTATGAACGATTCAAAACATTGCTATAAAGTAATTTAAAAGATCCTAGCTACTTTTAGAACTCGAGCTCGAAGGTATGACTACGTCATTGTCGTGATCATAACCAACTGTCACCAACGGCCATGACCAGTAGGTTTCCACTCTGGCCACAGAAGCGAGTGTACGCAATCTTGTACTATACTCATCTACATTCACAACTCACCCATGGGTAGGTTTCCACTTCTATGGCAGAATTTCTCTTCTCTAACAAGATCTGGCCCCTAATGAAAACATTCGCAACACTACGAACCTAAATCAGATTATAGTTCATGACGCTACTCCCATGCATTAAAACTAAGTTTAGAAGAAAAAGTTCTAGGATTCGCTTAGTAGCTCATGCAATCCTTATCGAACATATATGATCAAAAACATTGTACTGAAATACTGAATAGAAATCCATATTGAAAAGAAACAAAGAGGATTCAAGAGATAGAAATATAACAAGCGACTAACACAACTCTAAAGAATGAGTTGATATTGTTTAGGATTCCTAAAACATGTATTTATAGTCTTCAAGTCATTTTTGGACGTCACTAAGGGTTTCCTTGAAGAGAGAATTCAAACAGGCTTGAAAATGGGCTTCTTGGGTCTGAACGTTGATTCTCTGTGGTCAGGAAGTAGGCAACCGTGGGGAACCAAGGGTTGGCCGCGGTCCGAAAGGCTAGCCGGCTGATTGACTAGACATCTTGCTCTTCACGTAACTTTTGATTGAACCGTTGGATTGTCCTGATGTCAAGTGTGCTGGAAAGTTAACTGCTCCATCTTTTAAGATCCCAAATTTGAGCTAGATCAGACGGTGAGAAGATCTTCATTTGAGGGTGAACAGCTGACAGTTTGACTTTGAGCTAAAAAATCTAGTCTTCTATCCATTTTGCAAAGGTTTTTTCTAAGTTTCCTGAAAAGTATTGAAACTACACATACTAGAAAAGCATAATAAAAACACTTATAAGAAATAAAAAGCATAAGAAAAGCATTTAAAAACGATCCATAAAAGTGATCAAAATATGGTGTTATCATGTAACTACCTTATGTTTCACTCCATTTTTCTTCAAGAGATTCTCAAACACTTTTTTGATGGAGTGAGAACCACCATCACTGATGACGATTTGCGGAACACCAAATCTTAGAAATATGGTTGACTTGAACATCTTCATTACTACAATTGCGTCATTTGTGGGGCTAGCTATGGCTTCTGCCCACTTAGACACATAATCAACAGCAACAAGGATGTACTTGTTTCCAAAAGATGAAAGAAAAGGACCCATAAAGTCGATTCCCCAAACAACAAAAATTTCGACTTCTTAAATGAAAATTTGTGGTATCTTGTTTCCTTTGATGATGTTCCCTTGTCTTTGGCAAGCATCACATTTAGATATGAAATTATGGGCGTCCTTGAACATGGTAGGCCACCAAAAACCAGCTTGTAAGACATTAGCTACAGTCTTAGCAGTACCAAAGTGTCTGGGGTAGTTAGACCTGTGACAATGAAAGAGAATTCCTGGAACTTCTACTTCAGGGATGCATCTTCGGCACAAATTGTTTCAACATTTCTTATAAAGATATGGTTCATCCCAAAATTACCTTCTAACATCACGCAAGAACTTCTTTTTCTTGTAACCAAAGAATTGTGGCGGAAAGACATCTGCTGCTAGGTAGTTTGCAATATGCCTAAACCAATGAAGCTCGGAAGGTATTGGTTTTGGAGATGATATTGGACGTGTCTCTAGCGTGAGTACTTTAGCATTACCATATTTCACCACGTCTTCAATAAGGTTCTGAAAAGTCAATGTCGAGCTTGCATCATCTGAGATAGTTTTGCGCTTAGATTTCTTTGATTTGCGCTTAGATTTTCTTGCTTTGTGCTTAGATTTTCTCGATTCGACAACTTTGTTAGGCTCAACTAAAGGGGCTTCTATAGAAATGTGTTGGGATATTTCCTTGTTATCTCATGGGTCTAAAATCAACTTCTCTTCCTTGTAGATGGTTATACAGTAAAAGGTTCCACCACTACAGACTACGAGTTAGAAGATTCTCTTTTTGACTTTAGAAAAACAAACTCTTCGGTTGGGATAACCAACAACTGTCCCCATGGTTGCACGGAACGAACTTCCAAGTATTAATGTCTTTGGAGAAATTTTTATTTCATTTCAAGAACGTGAAAATCAACAGGAACAAGACGCCTTCCTACTTGCACCATCAGATCTTGTACGAAACCATATGGAATCGTGCTTGAATTGTCTCGAAAATTAACAGGAAGTTGAGGAGGTTTGGTATCACGAATCCCTAACTCATTTGCAATTGCTTTAGACACCACATTCACATTTGCTCATGTGTCACATAGAGAGTCAATAAATTCCAGACCTTCAATTACACAGGGGAAGACAAAATTCACCAAATCATTTATCTTATGAAGCTTCCTTAGGTGTGGAACTTTGCCTATTACATCATACTCTTCGGGATATGCTAGAGATTCAACTTTAGTGTCTTGATTGCTAGAAATAGGTGTGACCTCTCTCTCACCATCAGTGTCTATGACATTGCAACGTCCCATTGAATTGTCTATGGTTTTTCCCGGAAGAAGACCATCTTGTTTCTTCACACTTTCTCCAATTTTTCCGCGTTGTTTCTCGAGCATATTAACATGAGTTGAAAGGTTAGTGAACCTCTCAAGTAACTCCTCACTGTTCTTATTGAGGGGATCATACATGATGTCTAACTTGTACCCAAGATCATTTATGTTGTCTAACTTAAACTCAAGGTTGCAGTTGTCTTGTCATGCACCTCTGTGATTCGTCTCTCGATAACTTCGGCGGCTTGTGAACCATCTGTGGTTTTTGATAGCTGCACGTCCATGCCATCAACATGAATGGAAAGAGATTCAAATTTACCATTAAGATCATTGTATAGGCTGTCCACTTTCATATTCACGTCGTCTGCTAATTTTTGCAGCTTCTTAATAAGTGGTTGCATCAAAAGCTCGAGCTTGTTGTCTTGAGGGGTTGGGGATGATTTTGGGGCAGATTGGAGATATATATGGGTGTGCTTTTGTGCTGCAAGTTGATGATTAATCTTAGCTGCATTAACTGCTTCACAGACATTAACAGAACGCTGCTGATTTTTTAGAAACAATTTTACCATGGCTGTGAGTTATTCAATCTCCTTATGATCATGACAAGTGGAACATGATGGTCTTTCTTAATCAGGACAATTTTTATGCTCCTCGCAGCAAGATTATTAATCAAGACGTAAGATTCTTCCTTAGTCCTTGTCATGAAGTTCCTATCGCTTGCCACATTTAGAGGTGACTTGGATTTCCATTCAAGACCTTCGTAGAAGGTGTTCAAGATGCATGTCTCCGTAAAAACATGGTGAGAACATTCTCTTATATATCCTTTATAACGATCCCCAGCTTTATGAAAAAGTTCACCTTTTTTTGTTGGAACCTATAAATCTTGTCTTTAAAGAAGTTTAATCTAGAAGTGGTGTAGAAGTGATTAAGAAACGCACCCTTGCATTCATCCCATGATCCGAGTGAACCAGGGGACAAAGAATGGAACCATGCATGTGCCTTATCACAAAGAGAAAATGGAAACAACTTGCATTTTATGTAATCTGCAGGAACTTCGATTGATTGTTTGGTACTGCAGATTTCTTCAAAATCTTCGAGATGATCCATGGGACTCTCCGATGTATCGCCATGGAACAGGTTCTGCTAAACTAATTTTATGAGCTTCGGGCTAATCTTATAGTCTATATTGATGGGTTTTAGACTATTCAAAAAATGACTCTCATAGAAAGCATATGGAGTGTTATAGTCTCCTAGAGTTAAGCGAGGAGCGTCTTGGAACTGAACGTACTCATCAAATTTTCGTTGGGCGTTGTGGTTGTCTCTAAGCCTATCTAAACCTAGAAAGTGTTTATTGTTCTCGCCCATCTCAATATTATTTATATGTATATATATATATATATTATATTATATATATATATATATATATTCTTTTTTAATTTTATGAAGTAACAGAAATAAATGAACAAGGAAACGTACCTTAGACTCGACTCTGACCTGAAACTCGTAGGCAACGTTAAAAGTCTCCGGCAACGGCGCCAAAAACTTTATGTGCTCAGGTTTTAACCCTAGTTTTCTGCACCGCACAGATGTATATTGTAGTACTTAGGGATTGATCCACTGAAGACCAAGTAACTGCACTACGAATTTACTTGAGATGAGAATTTAGCTAAGGTAAAAAAAAATAGGTGTTTATCTAGGGTTTGTGACTAGTGATGAAAATAACAACTAATAAACTTAAAAACAAGTAAATAATAAGATCAAATCAATACGAGAAGGTGTTGGGCGTTAGGGAATTCGTTGGGATTCATAGACTAGCTAACAAGATAATTAAATATAGAGTTTTCTATAGGTACGTTTTTGAAATCGAACCAGGACTAACCTACTCATGTAGTATTAATCACAAAATCGAACCACTCAGATTACTAAACTCCCATTCATTCTCTAAATGTTTAAACAATTTAGTTCGATAACTTCACAAAATAGATCGACTCATGTCTTCTAAACGAATTTGTTTATCTAAATAAGGTTAATCGACTCGACAACATTTACGTTGAGTAAACCAACCTAATCACAGTAGCTAGGTTATCGACCAAGCCACAAATACGAAACACAAATTTAATTAGAAAAAAAAACTAAAGATAAATCTTAATTTAACAAACTAGTAAACAATCCATGAATTCCCTTTGAAAAATCCCTTAAACCCGACAAAGTGATTACTTGAACATAGCATAGTAGAACATCATAAAATTATTAAAGGTTGCTGGAAATTAGAAAGAAAGTAGAGAACAAAGAACCCTGATGAAGGCTGAGATCGATGACGGCTCCTTTCGGCAACTCCTTCTTATTTGAAAGAAGGAAACCTTTAAGGTGTGCGGCTCTCTACCCTGATCTATATCCACGGCTTGGTCATTAGAATGACCTATAATGAATATATATAGTCTTCTAGTTCGTCAGGAACGTCTAGGGTTTAAAGAATAAGTGACGGGATTAACTTGGGCTTGAAACAGGCTTCTCGGGATGAGAAAACTTGTCAGCCGCTGTTGCGGCTTCTCTGGCCGCAGTGAATGATGGTTTGGCCTCGATCGTGGCTTCTCTGGCCATTGCTCTGTTTCAAGACTGCATCATCGGTCTTTAGTCCATTCAGAATATCTGAAGTTCTAACCGTTGGATTGTCTCAAAACCAAATGCATTTGAAATCTGGTTCTCTCTCTATGTTGTCTTAAAATTTGGAGATGATTGGATGGTGAGAAGGTCTTCATCGAGTGCCATACTTCTGACGGTATGAATTTATCTAAAATCGTTCTTCTGCTGAAAAATGCACTATTTTGCTTCAAGTTTTCTAAAAAGTCTTTTAAAACTCTAAAACATAAAAATCACTTAAAAACCATTGAAAACAGAGTTAATACACCTGCATAAGATATTAAAATGATCCATAAAAGTAGTCAAAATCCAGCGTTAACAATGGGACATCTTGGTCTTCATGTATCTTTTGATGAACCGTTGGATTTTCCTCAAGTAAAGTGCAATGGAAAGACAGCTGGCTCCTCTTGAATATCTCCAAATTTGACTTGGATCAGACGGTGAGAAGGTCTTTATTTGAAACTGAAATTTTGACGATTTGACACTAAGCTAAAAAGATGGCTTTTCTCTATTTTGTAATGTTTTTCCCTAAGTAACCTGAAAAGAGTTTTGAAATTATGGATAGAAATGTCTTTGGACTCTTTAATGAATATTATTTTGGTATCCTTTCAAATGAAGGTTTTATACTTGTCAGCTTATAGTTTTTTAGTGTTATTTAGATCAGTTTCTCGAGCGAAATAACGTTTTGTGACAAAGAAAAGAAAAATATAAAGGAGAATGATTCAAAGTTAGTAACTCGTTTGAATGTGGCACGTGTTAAGTTAAATGATCTAATATTGACACATGTTTAATTGATTTTTAATTATACTTTTAATAAATGTAATTAAAAAGAAATTTAATAATTTGTTCATAATCCTAAAAAGTATATGAACAAGAATTATGTTTAGAATAAAAATATATAAGTGATAAAAAGAATAAAAACGACATCTTATTAAAAAAAAAGGAAAAAATGTACTCCATTTTTTATTTCTGTTTTTAGTTTAGGTGTTATAAAATATTAAATTTTAAATCTGCATATATACAGATATTTATTTAGTATATATATTAAAGATTTTCAGTTTTGGTCATTAACCTTAGATTTTTTCAGATTTTCCCAGCTACTTGATAAAATACATTTATATATTCCATTGAACAAAAAAAAAAGCAGAATTTATATTATATAAAAAGTAGATTGCAGAACAAGTAATATAATATTTATTCCATAGAGCCAGTAAAATACAGAACAAGTTGTAGAATATCGATTCTAAGTTTGGTAGATTATACAGAAAATAACAGAAAATAAATTCTACAAAATCATAGATTTGTAGAATACACATTCCGCATTTTGTAGAACATGTAAAGGAAATATTTTTTTTATATTATATTTTTTCCTAAAATGATTATTGAATATTTTTTTTTTTTAACATTCATCAAAATGTATTAGTCAAAAAGGTGGTAAAAGTCCAAAAAGTCCTAAGAAAACAATATTTAGCAAAATATGTCTTATATTTACAATTCTCTCAAAATAAAAATAAAAAAATAATATATATATATAACTAAGTTTTATTTCATAACTGTTTACCTAATTGGACTTTCCATCAATTGTTATTTACCAAATTTATTTCCCAGTTTTTTTATTTACTAAATTGACTCTATAAGTGGAAGCTTGATCGGTTTATTGGTTGACTAAAGGTTATTAATGCTTTTACACGAGGTTGTATGGATTTCAATTCCCGGATAATTGTTGAAGAAGGAAAAATTTAAAGAGATTTTCAGTTTCTAATCCTGAGTGTCATAAAATGTTCCATCATGAGCATTGTACAGGTAAATTGTTGATTGTGAATCTTTGTAGGGCGGTAGAATTGTCTGTTATAAAATTATTCATGTAACTATTTTATAATTTAATTAATAATTTTTCAAATTATTAAAAATAAAATGTTTATAAAATAGTGTTAATTTTATTGAAAAAAAACATCTAGCTGGCAGTCAATTTTTGTTATCACTTAAAATGAAAATTTAATCAGACTATATATATATATATATATTTGAAATCCAGGATTTGATTTGATCTGATTTCAAAAAATAATAGGGTATTTAAAACTGTCAGATCTAAATCCAGATAATTTTAAATTCAGATCAGCTCGTATATATGTAATTTTAAATATATATACTATTTGTATACGGTAGAATAATTAAGAGAGGAATACTTGAATACAATAAAAAGAACCTTTATTTTTAAATTTTTATAGTATCTTTTAGAATCTGTATAATAAATTTATTTTAAATATCTATAAAACTAATTTACAAAGTTCTATATTATATATATTCAATTAAAACACAAATACTTTTTGTGTCCAAACAAAATTCTCTTAATTTAAATTTATTCTGTTTGTGGATAGATAAAATTCATTTTACCAAAACAAGTTGATTTAGTCAAATATTAATAAAATATATTTTATTATTTATATAAATTTAATTTTGAAATTCAAATATTAATTGAGATTTTTTTAAACATTTTCTTAAATTTAGATTAGATTATCTACCAAAAATTAAAATTCAGTTATTATCTTTACAGAAATAATAAATCAGATATTGATTTAAATTTTATTTAAATAGTCTAATTTAAATTATATATTTAATATTAGAAAAATTATCAAAAAAACTAATACTTTTAAAAAAAAATAATTCACATATGAAAAGTAATAGTCATATTTGAAATATAAAATATTTATGAAGATGTAAACGATATGATATTTATGTTGATCTAATTTGCACGGAATAAAATTTAGTTTTATTTTTTACATAAAATTTTTAATTTTAACTTTGAAAATAAAATTATTTTTATTTTAAATTTTAAGATATTTAGGACAGATTTAAATCGGATTTTGATACCAGAAGATTTGAATCTTAGTAGTTATTTATTGATTCTACGGATCCAATTCCAAATATGAGTATCAGGAAATTATAAATGTCTCTGATTTTTGCCTACTTCTAAAAACAAAAAGAAGGACAAAAAAAAAGTAGAGATATGTTGTTTGACATAATAATTACATGGCGCCAAGAATGTCAAAAGTGAAGAAATGTTTTTGCGATTTGAGTGCTCTAACTACTTGATTATAGTTGAAGCAACATTTCTCCTATGACGAAATCGATAACCACAATTAAAAAAAAAAAAAAAAAAAAAAAAAAAAAAAAATCGATAACAACTTTCGAAACGATCGAAATCTCAAATTCTCTCGTTTGAAAATGTTGCTAATCAGAAATTTTGAGTTCTTCTTTTTTCAAAAGCGTAATAATTACCAAAAAAGTTATGTTTATAATTTCAACATAATTTAAACAAAAATTGGGCTGTATTGTAGACCCCGCCTTATTGGCTTATTGCTATATCAAACATCCGAAATGAAAAGAAAAAAAAAACACGATAAACATTATATGCATCATTTTTTGTACACATAAATTTAAGTAAGCAGTTTTTTTGAAACTTGTAGAAACAAGTTTAACTGGGGATGAACAAACTTTGTTCTCTTTTCAGACCATTGTAAAAGTAGATTTTATATGCTCAATTAAAGTAGTTGGTAAGCACGTGACAGTCAACAACCCAAATATATGTCACTTTTCATTTATAAAGTTTTATATTTCTGTTTTATTTTATTTTTATCACCATCGTCATTTTGTTTTTTTTTTTTTTTTTGTTGATACATCTATACTCTACATGTAGTCAATTTCGAGCTGCAATCGGCGCGTTTCGATCTCTCGCCTAAATTAGTAAACAAATATTGAACAAAGAACACCATAATTAATAGTTTGCTTTCATATTTTCTGAACTAAATTTTGTTATTTACATGCATATAAATTGTTTAATTCAATTAAAATCCAAATTCCAGATAACTATCCTAGGTTTGAACTAACCATATACCTCTCATAAACAAATACTTATACAGTTATACTGTAATCCTTTGGACTGAAGTTTTGGTCTATATATATATTTTCTTAAAATACTGGAATAATTGAAGAGAGAAAAAAAAAAAAAAACAAAGCACATGGTGTCCATGATAAAAGTTCAAAAAGGCAAAAGAAGAACCTAATGATCTTCAGCCATCTTGGTCGCCCCAAAGTTGGCACCAAATATGTTACAATGGACTATACATATAATGATTATGAGTGCTCCATTACAACCACTCTTGTGGTGTTCCAGCATAGGCAAAATATACGTCACCAATATGTATGAAAAAGATCCTCTTCATCTTTGTTTCTGTTAGCACATAAGTGGTGGTATTCTAGTCTTTGTTAAGGCATAAGCTCAATCATTGATTCAAAAATCAAGCTGTGATATGTTTCTATTCTACATTTCTAGTATATATCCCAAAGTAGAATAACACTAAATAAGGACAAGCTGTGTAGCTTGGTCGTGTGTGCGACCTGCATTTTGTAATCAGTTAATCATTATCACATTATGGCATGTTATTATCGATTGTTTCTCTTCCGTAATATACTTCCGGAAAGACACAAAGGTCTCGAACACCGACATGCAGTGCCGTGCGAAGAGTTTTAGGGGCTTAAGATAAAATTATAAAGTGGAGTTTTTTTTCATGTAGTTACAAAATATTGAAAAAAATTAACATATAAAAATCTAAGATTTAGTATATATTTTCTGGATAAAAGAGTCTTAAATGTCAAAATATTGGAAAGAAACATGAATATAGTTGCTTTTTTAAGTTATTAAATTCATGTTAAACGCAGTAGTTTGTTTAGACAACAAAAAATCAAAATAAAAACAAATTTAGATAGAAAGAAAGATGAAGAAAATAGCGCAAGGTGTAAGAAAATTGAAGAAGTGTTGACTAAAAATATTTAGATTTATATATTTTTAGATGACAAAAAAAAAGATTTATATATTTTTGAAGGGAGTTTGAGGCAAATGCCTTTTTTAAAACACTATAAGCACGGCTGTGGTTACATGAAAAATTAGTGTGAGGAACTATATCTGTTTTGAACTACAATGAGAATCAAAATCTCTCGAAGAAAATGCGAGGAAAGTAGTTGAAATGCAATTCAATTAAAATCACATCAGAAGCCCGACAAAAGCTTGTATTTCAACTATAAAGAGCAGTGAAAGATTGTGTTTCCAATTTAAGAGTGCAAAGGGAACTTGCGTTTCTGTATAGACAACTAGTATCTTAAAACTATGAATATCGTTCACCTAATGACCTCATCTATATAAGTGAAATATATTTTCCAATACTTTATTAAAAAAATATTAATTTTATTTTAGTGTTCCCTTTGTTTCATAATAAGTTATTTTAGCTAAAAAGGTGAAGATTATATAAAATTATTTTTCGTTAAAAGTATTATCTGAAATATAAATATAAATAATTCAGCTAATTATAAAAAAGACTATATAGCTAATTGGTCACATAGTATTCAATAAATATAACGCTTGTATAGAAATATGTTATATTTAGTTTTTTAAAAAAATCTTTAAAATATTTATAATATTTATGTAACAGAAGGAATATCTTATTTAAGAATTGTTTAAATTAATTTCTATAGTAAAAAGATTGATTTTAAATAAAAAAATTTTACATGTTCGATAAGATTATTAATATGTACAAGTTCATGTTTTTTATGTTTCTAACATTTATCTGCTTTCTGAATTTTTTTTTTGAATGGACCGTTACTATGCTTTGAAACTATTTACTTTCCGCATACACACTTTTGATCCCATATAATCAGACTAAAAAAAAATATGTTATTTGTTTATATTATAATTTTTTCTTTTTTCAAAATATTTTAGATATCATCTCTTTAAATATAGGGGATGGGTTAAGGATATTACAACATTAATTGGAGCCACAATACCAGAAATGATCAAAAGTCAAACCAATCTAAGAGATTTGTTGCAAAAGATCTGTATTAGTGATGCGATTGTAAACGGGTTTGGTCGGTTTTCGTTTTACTAAGCTTCAGGTTTTAAATTTATAACCCCTAAATGTGTGCAAGTGCACAGATGTGCGCTGTAGTACTTAGGGTATCGATCCACAGAGACTTTGTTGTTTCAGTACGAATTCACTGCAACGCTTAAATCAGATTAGAACTAAAAAGGTTTTGGTTTTGGTTTTGGGTTTTTGATTGTCACTAAATCTAAACTAGAAAGCTAAACAAGTAAAAGCAATTGAAAACGAAAGCAAAAAAAGTAAGTAAAAGCGATTAACAAAGGAGAATGGAAACAAGGAAATAAGCGAATGAAAAGCAGAGGAATACAAAGGTTGTAAGCAATTAAAGACAAACGTTCAGCATCAATGGGTTTTGCAGGGATTCATGGACTAGGCTATGTCGATTTTAAACAAGTGATAAAGGTAATCAACTACGTATGTTCTAGAACTCGAGGCACAGAAGTATGAATAGCCTACTTTCGCAGCACTAAACAACTATCTCTCGCAAACCTGATCAGTAGGTTTCCACTCTGATCCTGGAAGGGAGAAGATGCAATAGCAGAACAAGACTCATCAACATTCAAAACTCAACTATAGGTAGGTTTCCACTCCTAAAGAATCATTGCTCGTTTCACCCTAGTTCAGAAAATCAATGAAAGCTTTCGCAACATATCATGTCAGATCGGCTTCTAAGTGGCCAGCAAAGAATCACGCAGTAAGATTAAAGGCAAACGAAGAACATCTAGAAGATTAATAATCCTAAATCTAGCAATTCATAAGCAAAGACACATGAAATTCCCTTTGAACAATCCCTTGAAACCCAACTGGGTAACTACTCAAACATATTGTAACAAACCATCATAGAGTATTGAAAGTGCAGGAAATTAAAGAAAAGAAGGAAGAAAAACGAAGAACGGAGAAGCAGATGGAGGCGCGATGTCTTCCTCAAGCGGCGGCTCCTTCTTCTGATGCGGCGGCCTCCTCTCAAGGGTTCCACACGAAATCCCTCTCTCTCTCTCTCTCTCTCTCTCTAAGTTATCTCAGTTTCGGTCCTCCCCTTTACAATGACCTAAAAGGGGTATTTATAGCTTCTGAAGTGGTCTTGAACACTTAGGGCTTCAAAAATAACGAAAGGAATTGATCTGGGCATTAATTAAGTCGTCTGGAAAGTGAACGACCAAGTTTCACGGTCGCGGTGGCTCTACCCACGGGAAAACAGGTGTTGGCCGCGGTCTCGACACATGGCTCTTTTCCGGAACTGCATTTTCTGTCATTCTTGCATCGGAAGTACCTGAAGATCTAACTGTTGGATTGTCTTCAAACCAAGTGCATTAGAAAGCTGGTTGGATCCTCTATGTTGTCTCAAATTGTGGGGGTGATCAGACGGTGAGAAGGTTTTCATCGCTTGTCATACTTCTGATGGTCTGCATTTATCAAAAATTGCTCATTTGTTCCAAATTGCATATCTTTTGCCCAAATTTCCTGTACAGTCTTTTGAAACTCTAAAACATTGAAAACACTTTAAAAACCATTGAAAACAGAGTTAAAACACCTGCATAAGATACATTTATGATCCATAAAAATGTTCAAAATACGGTGTTATCAATTAGTAATGGGCCTAACTCACACCCAAAAGCTAGCTCATAAGTGGAAGATTGTCACACACTTATATATTGTCCACAAATCTCAAATATCATCAATGTGGGAGAAATCATCTAACACACCCCCCTCCCTCACGCTCAGTATTGGACATCTGAAGCGTGAAGTTTGTGGGACTGAACATCCACGAGTGTGGCCTATAATCAAAAAATTTGAACCTTAGGCTTTGATACCATATTAGTAATGAACCTAACTCACACCTGAAAGCTAGCTCGTGAGTGGCTAATTGCCACATACTTATATATTGTCCACAAATCTCCTATATCATCGATGTGGGACAAATCATCTGATACACCCCTCTCACGCTCAGGACTGGACATCTGAAACGTGAAGTTTGTGGGACTGGACATCTACGGATGTGGCCCACAATCGAGAAATTAATATTGTAAGTTAGGCCCATTACTATTTTTTTATTTTCAAATATTAGAATGATTATTTATCATGTTTTTTTACTAGTTTATGGTTTATTTCAATATATCAGCGAGAATTTACAAGATTGGAGGTATTGTATCTATTAGAAATGAATTTATATATAAAATAAAAATTCAGAAACCACACAAATATAGACGCATTATGTTTTGGCCAAATAAGAAAAAATTATAAAGGATAATTTGAGGATAAGAGTACTTTGACCAAGTAAGTTGATTATTCAAAACCTTTTTTAACAAATTTAAATTAATTATTCTTTTTGAAGAATTTTCAAAACAAATGTACAATTGGATTAAAAATAACCAGAATTTTCTTTTACAATGTACACTCGGTGATATATAAAATATAATATTTTTAAAAAATTCTTAACCAACACTTTTAAACATCTCTTCTAAAAACTCTAACTAAGTTGCATTCTATAAAAACATGTTTTTGGTTAAATTGATTTTACATTCTTTAATAAAATTATAATAGGAATTCAAACACATAAATACTTAAACACATTGTCATAAATTAATTACCCAAAAAGATGATACTAGCCAAAACGAAACAACGCTAAACCCTTGTATAAGATTTAGTGAACAAACTAATTAATATACATTAGGTCGTCCATAAGAGATTTATAGCAGGAAAAATCTAAATCATAATTGTGATTGTGAGAGCCCAAACAGAATTTTTAACTATCTTACGAAATAATAATATCCTTAAATGTGAGAACGCTAAACCCTAGTGAAGATTGGTGAATCCTAACATATTAATTAATGTACTGTAGACCATCCATTAAAAAAAAAAAAGCAAATACTATGGGAAAACTATACTCTAAATTGTAACGGACAAGTCATACATATTTTAACTAGTTAAATCCTAGCTAGTTTATATGGACACTGTGTCATCGATAAGAGACATATATTGAGGAGAAATTCGATACCTTAAATTGTGAGAATATACTACTTGATTATATGATAATATTTTATAGAAGATAACGTTAAATCCTAGTCAATGATTGGTGAACCCAAGCCAATTAATGTATATTAGTTCATCGATAAAAAAACATATAATAGCCTAAATCAGGTACCATTTTCTGCAAAATTTATTGTGGCCTCTGACATTCATTATTTCTTTATTTCTATATAAGCGGCGTGTTTTTTTTTTTTTGGTTAAATCCACAAATTATGAAAACTATAAGAGAATATAGTGGTATGGTTATTTTATTTTATTTTGGTAATTAAAAAGTTATTATATTCTATATGTTTCATTATAAATAGGGAGAATGACTAAAAAATACCAAAATCATCATTTTATTACTAGAATATATCAAAAGTTTGAAAAATGACAAAAATGTTTTTGAGGGTCATAAATATCCATAAGACCCTTATAAATGCATGCTAGCAAAAAACGAATAACGACAGTGCCATTAATTTTTTATTAGATCGAGGTACTTATTTACGTTACTGCTACCGCTAAAGTATTGATCGTGGACTTTTAATTCAGTCGACATGCTAACTTCAAGGTAGACTTGTTATGTAGACTTATGCGTTCGATGGTGCAGATTTATCGAACAAGTTCATTAGCGTTTTGTGGACTTGTTAAGGTTGTAGACTTGTTTTAGGGTTTCCCTTCGAGGTAGACTTGTTATGTAGACTTATATATGCGTTCGATGGTGCAGATTTACCGAACAAGTTCATTAGCGTTTTGTGGAATTGTTCAGGTTGTAGACTTGTTTCAGGGTTTCCCTTCGAGGTAGACTTGTAATGTAGACTTATGCGTTCGATGTTGCAGATTTTTCAAAGAAGTCCATTCCCGTTTTGTGGACTTGTTCAGGTTGTAGACTTGTTTCAGGGTTTCCCTTCGAGGTAGACTAGTTATGTAAACTTATGCGTTCGATGGTGCAGATTTATCGAACAAGTTTATTAGCGTTTAGTGGACTTGTTCAGGTTGTAGACTTGTTTCACAAAATGCCTTTTTAGGTAGACTTTTTTTGTAGATTTGTTTGTTGATGGTGCAGACTTACCTGTGTTCACCGACCACTGTTTTGGTGGATTTGTTAAGCTAGTAGACTTGTTACTCTGATTTACTTGAACGTAGACTTTCAAAGTAGACTTATGAGCTCGATGGTGCAGATTTATCGAACAAGTCCATTCGCGTTTTGTGGACTTGTTCAGGTTGTAGACTTGTTTCAGGGTTTCCCTTCGAGGTAGACTTGTTATGTAGACTTATGCGTTCGATGGTGCAGATTTATCGAACAAGTTCATTCGCATTTTGTGGACTTGTTCAGGTTGTAGACTTGTTTCACGAAATGCCTTCGAGGTAGACTTATGCGTTCGATGGTGCAGACTTATGCGTTCATATAGACATAATGATAAAGTGGTTGCTCGTTGAGCTTGGTAGTTGCCACGTAATTAATGAGTCTGCATTTATGACGATGAACTAAAACAGAGTACGATTTCATCAGAGTATGAATCCACTTGTTCTAAATTTTTTCCTTCTTGTTCTTTGAATCTTAGTCTTC
This sequence comes from Eutrema salsugineum, assembly GCF_000478725.1. NCBI lineage: Eukaryota > Viridiplantae > Streptophyta > Magnoliopsida > Brassicales > Brassicaceae > Eutrema > Eutrema salsugineum. The sequence continues at coordinate 17,621,805 of NW_006256829.1, forward strand.
ATACAATGCAGATAATCATTGTATGTGGTGAATGGAGATACCAAAACAACCGGTGGTTATTTTTTGTTGACAATACAAGGGGTAGTCGAGTTGTTGTTGTAGATCATGGAACAAGTTTTAAGGAGTTCGTTTCGATGGTGTATGAAGAATTTTATTTCGACAAAAGATTGCAACAGATCGAGCTGACTTACATGCTTCCAAAGAAAGTTTTGGCACACTTACCTCAAGATACTCCGTCTGTCGTAGTTGGAAACAGTCGCCAATTTCATTGGTATTTAGATCAGTGTTTGGAAGCATCTATTCGGTTATGTGTGACCATAAAAGACAGAAAGAAGGCCGACGAGAAAGAAAGAAAAATAAGGGCCAAAATTGAGGAAGATGCAGGAAGTCACGATGAAGAAGACTTGGATGAAGAAGGAGATATATTTGATTGCTGCGATGACTCCGATGGGGCATCAGAGGGTGATGATGATTATTCAGCATATGGAAAGTCCAAAACCGTTGTAGAAGACGATAACCAGAGTCAAGCGACCACTATTAAAGGAGCACCGAGTAAGACAAATAAACCGGATGAGTATCAGGTACTTGAAATGTCTGCCTTGAATGTTGCTGTTGGTCAACGATATGTAAACAAGGAGGCATTGGAGACAAGGCTGAAGATTCTTTCAGTTATCAATCGTTTTGATTATGATGTGGACAAATCAACCCGACTTTGTATGTGGTGAAGTGTTGGGTTAAGCATTGTTCGTGGAAGCTTAGAGCTTCACCAGTTGGAAACAGCTTACAATTTAACGTTCGGATATATGATGGAAATCACACTTGTTCTGTGACAGAGCGTTCTGGCCGTACTCGGCAAGCGACCCATCAGATTCTAGGTGTACTTTACAAAGATTTTGTTGGCGGTGTTGGTCCAAGCGTATTACCTAATCATGTTGCCGATGCATTTCAGAAACGATTTCGCATTAAGGTAACTCGGTTTGTGCACTTATCTTATACTGACACTGCTATTTTTTGGTAACCGTGGACTTATATGAAACATGGTTAAAATGTAGGTTGAATATTGGAAGGCTCATCGTGCTTTGAGACATGCACGAGATTTACTAAGGGGAACACCAGAAAGTGGTTACAAAGAGCTCCCCACATATCTCTATCAAATACGTCGAGCTAATCCTGGTAGTTATACACGCCTCCATGTTGACGAGAGCAACAGGTTTAAGTACATGTTTATAGCTTTTGGTGCAAGTATTACTGGGTTTCAGTACATGAGGAAAGTCATAGTAGTTGATGGTATACACTTACAAAGGCAAATACAAAGGTACATTTTTGCTTGCAACTGGACAAGATGGGAACTTTGGTATATTTCTATTGCATTTGGCGTGGTGGACTCTGAAAATGATGAATCATGGGAGTGGTTTTTTAAACAATTAAGTGATAACACCGTATTTTGACCACTTTTATGGATCGTTTTGAAATACTTTTTCTATGTTTTTAATTGCTTTCAAGTACTTTTATTACGTTTTTCTAGTATTTGTAGTTCCAAGACTCTTTTCAGGTAACTTAGGGAAAAGCTTAACAAAATGGATAGAAAACCAGATTTCAGCTCAGAGTCAAACCGTCAGAAGTTCACCCCCGATTGAAGGCCTTCTCACCGTCTGATCCAGCTCAAATTTGGAGATCTTAAAGATGGAAGTATCAGCTTTCCAGCACATTTTACAGCTTGGCAATCCAACGGTTCAATCAATAGATACGCGAAGAGCAAGATGTCCCGTAAACCAGCCGGCAAGCGTTTCCACCCGCGGCCAACAGAGTATTTCCCGCGGTCAGAAGCACCGCGACCGCGGCCAGACACCCATTCCCCGCGGTCACACTCATCCCGACCGCGGCCAGCCAAGTCCGAGCCCGAAGGCCCATTTCTGAAGCCCAAAATGATTCCTTCATTTGGAGAATCCTAAGTGACGCCCAAAGATGTCTTGAGCACTATAAATACATGTTTTACGAACCCTAAGGAGGAGGACCTCATATGCTCTTATTGTTTTAGAATACTTTTTAAGTTTTAGGTTTTAGGGAGAGTGAGATTTGTCTCTTGAACCCTTGTTCTTTCTTTTTCAATTTCGGTTTCTATTCTACTTTTTAATACTATGTTTTTGATTTCGTTCATCATGTCTGAGTAGTTTTATTGTTGGGATTAAGGGATTTTCGATGGGGATATATATGTTCGGTGAGGATTCCATTGGCTATTTAGCCGAATCTTAGAACTTTTTCTTCTAAATTCGTTTTTACTGCATGAGAGTAGCGTCATGAACTACAATCTGATCCAGATGCTTGGTGACACGAAAGTGTTCATCTGGTGTCAGATCTAGTTTGGGAGAGCAAACAAACATAGGAGTGGAAACCTACCTATGGGCGATTTGTGAATGCTGACGAGTCTTAAACATAATGCATCTCTTCTTTTCCAGGGCCAGAGTGGAAACCTACTGGTCAGGGTTGAGAGAGATAGTTGTCTATGATCACGACAGTGGCGTATTCATACGTCCGTGACTCCAGTTCGAAAAGTTTAAGCTAAGATTTTACTCTCTAGCAATGTTTTGAATCGTTCGTACCCCTGAGAAAACTTCCCTGAAGCCCAACACTTTCTTTCTTATAGATTTACACCGTTTTATTTCAAGCTTTAGTTCAATATTTTCATTCCTTTTCAATCGATTTTCATTTAAGCAATTAGGTTAGCCGTTTTTCCCGTTTTTACCTGTTTTCGTTAAGTTTAGTTATTAGGTCATTTTAATTCCCGTATTGTCTCTTTAGGATTCGTTTTTGCATTTAAACACCCCACCAAAACCCCCACAAAACCGTTTGGTTCTAGACTTCCTTACTTTATATTTATTTCGAAGGTTTTTGCAGGAAAGATCCTCCTTCCCTGTGGATTCGATCCCTAAGTACTATAATCGATCAGCTGTGCACTTGCGGCTATTGATTTCATTTAGGGTAAAACTTGACAACCCTCAACACCACACGGACATCATTAAGCAATGTCATACCAGATGATAGGGGACTCGCCATCATCTCAGATAGACACAGAGCCATTGGAAACGCCATTGGGAAGATTTATCCTCAACCAACTCGGGGAATTTGCACTTACGATTTGTATAAGAATATATTACAACGGTTTAGAGGTGGTGAATCATTCAAGCTTGTTAAAAAAGCTGCAAATGCTTATCGAATACACGAATTTAATGGTATTTTCGAAGAAATTCGACAGGTGAATCCAGCTTTTCACGCTTACTTGCAAAAGGCTGATGTGCGGTTGTGGACGCGTGTTCATTTTCATGGGGATAGGTACAATTTCACCACGACAAATATAGCAGATTCAATCAACAAAGTCCTTTCAGAGGCTAGAACCTTGCCAATTATGCAACTTATAGACGCTATAAGGTCAATGTTGACAAGATGGTTTGCTAAGCGGCGTGAAGATGCAAGACTAATGAAAACCGTCTTAACATGCGGCATTGAGAAGTTGCTCGAGGTAAAATTCGTTTTCCAAGGAATTGTAGAATACTTCCCTATTATTGGTGATACACTGATTTTTTATATTCACTACATGGTCAGGGTCGCATGGAAAGGTGTAAAGATCTACCAGTCCAGCAGATTGATGCACATCAATTTGAAATCGGTGTTGGAGCATATGTCAATGTTGTCAATTTAACAATGAAGAAATGTACATGTCGCATGTTTGACTTGGACAAGATACCTTGTGTACATGCTCTTGCGGCTGCGGATGCAAAAAAGGTTTCACCAATAAGGCTATGTCATCAATACTATCACACAACCTATCTTGGTAACGCTTATGCTGCATCCATTGCCCCAAGGGATAGACAATCACCAATTCCCGCAGAGGTAGAAGCAAAGATATGCGTTCCTCCGTTGGTACGCCAACCTCCAGGAAGGCCAAAGAAGTGTAGGTATAAATCAGCCATTGAAGTTGCGTGTGCGAAGAAAGTTCCAAGAAAACTTCCAACTTGCTCCAAATGTGGTCAAACAGGTCATAATGTTAGGACTTGCTCTTTCTTGTTTGTCTCTTGGTTAACTTGGTAGCGTAAATATGTAAAATCTTCCCTGTATGGGGATCTGAATGTTGTCCCTTGTTTTCCCTTGATTTAGTCAATATACTATGCGCTATACCACTCAGGTTTTACAAAACGACTATTATAAGTCTACACATTTATTTACAAGTCTACATAGACTTCGTGGACTATCAAAATAAGTCCACTGTAAGCAAGACCATTTAAAAGTCTGCACAGACAATGTGGACTAACATAAAAAGTCGACAAAACAGTTTTAATTTGTCCACGAACTGGAAACAAAGTTGAACCAAAACACAAAGCATTGTTTTACATAAACACGAAGCAAAGTAGAGAAATACCTGGGTCTTATTACAGATCCTTCTACAGTTGTTAATACCTACAAGATCATTACATAAATAATGAGAAAGATACTTATGCACTACAGCTATCCGAAGACTAATTAATCCTGTTGCATAAAACATTGCCTTCGAGCAGATTACTTAAACAGAAGAGTCATCGCAGCAAACACCAAGAATAACGCAAGGAGCACAATATCTGAGCATCGGTTTGTAATTATCTGCTTCAACCAATCTGTTTCTCGTTGCATGTCGAGTATGAGTAGCTTGATCTCGGAAATGTCATCCCCATTGCCCTCCATTATCATTCGCATATGAGCCATACGACTCTCCATTTCTGTTTGTGAAACAGTAGGAATATCAACTCTGAACAACCTCTGCATCATCTCGCGTTGCTCTTCTATTCTGGATTTTACAATCGACAGTTGCTCTGACACTGCTTCGTCCCACCATTTCCAAATGTGTTCATCATTCTCCTAGTTAAAAAATGTAATTGTTGTTATGTATTTATGTTAGGAGATATCTATATCTTCGAAAGAAATCATTATTAAGAAGCATACAAACCTCTCCCAAAATCTCCGGGCATGTGTAAAATCTTCTGCCGAACGTCGCCGTAACCGTGGACTCTTCAATGATGAGACGACGACCACAAAAACATTTTTCCAGTATCCCATAATTTGCATCCGCTCGAGCATAACGACAGGCCCAAGGGTCTTCATATTCGGAAGAACCGCTACTGTAACTGGGCATCGTCTTCGTTTTTGGGGGAAATGTATTCTTTCGTTATGCAACGGCGGCATTGAAACCCTAAAAAGACAATTATTCCCAACTTATATATCACGGGTGAAAATGAAAACTGTTCCGCACATGTGGTGTAGACTAACTAAGTCTACCTCATGAGCGTCACATAATAAATCTACATCGTCAACAAATAATAAGTCTACGTATTCAGTATGTCCACGTATTCAGTAAGTCTACGTATTCAGTAAGTCTACGTATTCAGTAAGTCTTCGTATTCAGATTTTAGTCTACGTATTCAGTAAGTCTCCGTATTCAGTAAGTCTACATAATAATAAGTCTACAGAATACGAAGTTAGGAGCCTTCAACATAATAATAAGTCTACATATACCATATTCAGTCTACAACTCGTAAAAAGTCTACAAACATCCGAAATGTTTATGGCATTTACGCCGCCAAAAAATAGGCCTGTTAGTGCATACATTATGCCAATTACGCCGTTACAAAACATTAGGGGTGCAAGTACATACAATCAGTCAACCATAACTCTAAAATTAGCCCTGGTACTTGGAAAGAACCTATGGCTGTGAGTCATTGTGAAGCAGCAAACGTTCACTCTGGTTACCTCGATGAAGTGGATTAAACATTTGGTTATATGTGTCAGGGACCTCATCGAAAAGCTCTACTTCAATCTTCATCCTCAAGAAAGGCATGCTTTTATCGCTGATCCCATCGAAGGAGTACCCAAGAGCATGGCACTCGATGAACTTACAGGTATACACACCGCAATCCCCAGTCTGTATGTTCTGCGGCACATTCGACTTCCTCCTGTATGGTGTATTGCTTCAGAATGATGTCTTTTTTTGATGCAGGAGGAGCAACAGATCTGAGCATATAGGGAATCATTCTTGCATATCCTGACCTCGTCAATTATCTGCTTGTCGGTATACGCGGATATGATGCAATCGTAAACATCGATATGTTGCCTGAGGAGGTTCACTTGAAGAGCAATCCAATGACGATCGTTAATGTTGTGCGCAAAATAGAGATGATCAACATCAACCACCCATTTTTTGTTCGTCACAGCATAGTAAGGGTATGCACCGTTGAGGACCTCAACATATGATTCTCGGAACATGAAGTTTTTTGGATTGATGGCAAACTGCTTGTAGTCGTGGTACCAAGAATTAACCCAGCATTGGTCGAGAAAAGCAATCCGTGGGCTGTATAAAGGAGTTGGGTCTCTGAGAGATCTCTTCCTAAGCAAATGTGCGAAAGATGTCATGTGCTGCAAAATACATTGTAGAATAAGTCAATAACAGAAATTATGCCTTCCATATACCCTATATAAATTCTATCTTATATGAAAGTCATCCCCAAAAACATCAGAATATCTACACTGAAAATGAGAGTTTAAGTAGAGTAGAGTTTGAGGGTCCAAGTTTATGGCTTACGCATTCACCCAGCCATCCATATTTGTAATCATTTTTTGGCCACTTCTCCTTTGGGGTCATCAATATTTTGTAGAAATTGGTTGCTCCTACGAAAGATCATATAGGATTCTCCCTGAAATTTTTTTCACATTAAGGAAAGGTGTTAGTTATAAGACTTGAAGTGTATATTTACGGGTATGTTAAAGGAATCAGCAGTACTTACTCTTCTTCTGCAATCCGATCTATCAATTGCCTCATTTTAAAAGGTTCTATTTCGTAAAAGGGATCATATGCTCTAAGAGATCGAGTTACACCATCCTTGAGGCGATTAACTGCTGACTTCCCAAGAAAGGGAAATAACTGGGAAGCGGCCTTCTGCTTTTTTTGCTTTATCAGGGGTGTGTCGACACCAAGGGCACCTGCGATTGCATCCAAAGCTATGTCGACGTTATTGCATTTTTTCCGTTCAAATGAGTTCGAGAACATAGAACCTGAATGAGAAGGTCTTCTCATCGTTGCATCAGCTTTGGCAACTTCCTCGGTAATGTCAATCAACTCATCTGTTGGTTGATAAGGCGGAAACACGTTCTCCTTAACAAAGGGTTTTGCAGTTCTTACAACACACTGCGTTGTCACTCCATCAGATGTCTGCTTCTGCAGAACCATCCATGACTGCGAAATAGACAAAGAACTCAGATTCTAAACCCATGTATCGAAATATGTCTACCTATACCAACAACAATCAAGCAACTCTACCCCCATGCTACTAATGGTTAATCTGCAATAATAGAGAATAAAATCTACACTGATATACAGGATCTGACACATAAGTATGTATACTGTATTAAAACCAATTTTACCGTAAATATGTCTGCGTCAATGCTATTATTTTGAAATATTTAACCCCGATAGTGAAACCTTTTGTTATTGAACAAAGGGAAAATTGACAACAAAGATTCGATTAACGCATGGACATAAAAAAATTCACACAACTAAACAAAAGATTCAAAATAAGTAAATACAATCCCAAAACCGGTTTTGTACAGAATATAAAGGTCCCAACAGAAAATGAAACTTTCAAAATTGCTGATGTCAAGCATAAGCCTGGAGTCACTGGTATTACTCTCCAGTTTTTGCCTGCAACAATAACACATTTCAAGCCATATCCAACAAGTCGAAACAAAAAAACAAATCTACTCAAAAGCTTACCGGATTCTTGCTATTTACGTTATCATTCAAACTGCCACTAAAGTGAACTTCTTCTGCTTTTGACGCCTTTTTATCCAACTCTTTCACCTCGTTCATTTCATTCTCCAGTTGAAAAATTTTCCCTTCAACCTTCCCCACCATAGATTCCATTGTCCCAGCAACATCTTTCTCTATCAAAGCCATTTTCCCGGTAACTTTTTCTTCTATCAAAGCCATTTTTTGTCCACTTTTCCCTTCAAATCATCCATTGAAGTGGTCATACTGCTGCCCAAAGTTTCCACCTTCGTCGTTAGTGCTTGCAAAAGAGTTATTATACCTTCCGCCATAGCATCAGGTTGAGAAGTAGACCATGTCGCTGTGTCTGCCGAACTCACTCTTGGAACCTAAAAAGACACCAAACTCAACTGATCAGTATATCAAAATACAGAAACTAAACTATCACTCAAGAAGACTCACCTTTCTAGCTTTCTCTGATTCCTTAACACTCATTTCGTCTTTGTGTTTGGTGTTTTTGACAACCTTTTTTGAAGATCGATTTACCCTTTCTTCAACAAAGTCATCATCACTTTCACCGACCAGTTCTTTCCCACTAGTCTTCGTTTTTGGATAAATTATCCAGGCATTTCGGTCCAGACGATCGTGTAGGATATCATCCAGCAGTTTGTCCACTTTTGAATCGACATTATCATTACTCCACTTTGGTTTCAGGTCCTCACCGTCATTGACAATAATATGTCTAACTCGAACCTACATAACATAAACAATACAATGCTTACTAAGTCTATTTTGATTTAAAAATATTATTAAAGAGTTTCAAAATTTTAGAAAAATTGAATTCATACCCTCTCATGCGTCGTCTTATCCTCTTCCATTAGTAAGTCGAAGTCATAACGCTTACGGGAACCAAGCCACGAGAGCAGAGGAACTTCTATCCCATCAACCTTATTCCCAAACCTCTCACCAATAATGGTAATCGTCTCGTAAACCCATATCTGGAGGATGGGGACAAAACCACCAATGGTATAGGATCTGCTGTTATAATCCGCTAACAAACTCCAGTAGACTCTCATGTGCCACTCTGCCCCACGGAAACTGCTCAAATGCTTCAACATCAAGTACTCTCTTCGCAAACTTGAGTGGAATTTTTGAAGCAGGATGAAGCCCAAGCACTCCAGCAGAAAGCACGCATAAACAGCCAACCATTCTGCGCTTTTCAAACGTCCAGGTCCTACATCCCCGTAAAACCTCTTGCAGCTCATCCCAACTAGGTCCATCATTGAGGGAAACCTTCATATCCCCCATCGTTCCGTATGATCAGCATCCCACTTCCCTGCTACGTCATATGGCTCTGCATTCATCCCCGAATTCGCAGCAAACTCACACAAAGAAAAACGAATTGGTTGATCATCAACCAAACACCAGATTTCATGAGGTTTTCCTGTACCCAACTGACGTGTGAGCACATTATGCACCGTTTTCGCTGACCAGGTGAAGTCACTTTCAGCAAGCTTACAAATAGCACCCACAAGCGAATTTAACAGATAGCTCCACACTTCATCGCCCAAATCATCCTTGATGCTACTAATGTTCCCCAAAATACAGTAATGGTGCATGTTCTTCTTCTGCGGTGGTATCTTTCCATCACCATAATATCTACTGGGGTAAGACGCCATTCTGCACAACAGGTAAAAGAAGACGTTATCAACCAACAATGTAATGCAAAAGTCTACCATCGATAATTACAAATGTCCACTATACAAATATAAGTCTACGACAATTTAAACAAGTCTTCTACATTACAACTAACAAATCCAGCTAAACAAGTCTACGTTGATAACTAATATATCTGTCGATTTAAGAAAGGGGCAAAACATATCTTTTACATCAATAAAGAAAGTCTACAAAATCAAGTCTACAGATAAACGATTTCAACAAATCTTCTACAGAAAACAAATGGGATATACCCAACAAAACATTCAACAGATCTACATCTATAACCTACACAATAACATTAAAAGTCTACACAATAGTTCGTAAATCCACGGAAAGAACGCGGGAATTTTCAATAACTTTGTCAACAAAATAGAATACATTCAACATACTTCAAACCATTCATAGATTTTAGTTTTATAACGCAACATCATCAGTACATTCGAGAAAGAAAACAAAAAATTTTCGCGAAAAAAAAAATTAGGGTTTTACACGGTGGTCTCCTCTTCAGAAAAAAACACCCACCACTATAAGAAAAGACCGGAACACGACAGAAAACCAGAGAAGATGACAACGGAAAGTAATAAAAGAACAAAAAATCGGCGAATATGAAGAGTCACCTTAACTTCGACAATGAAAACAGTAATGAAAGCCAGGAAAAGAGGAGAATTTCAGACTAGAAGACTGTACCGAGATTTCGTCGGTATTTATCCACAAATTTTCGTCGGATTTCGTCGCCTGAGAATACGTACGGTTTTGTCGTCAGAGAGAACGAAGATACAGGAAAGAGCGGCGAAAGAGAAAGAAACTGAAAAGTTTCTGTAAAATGTAAAAATATGAATAGTTATCTGGGAAAGTAAATGTATTTTAATCCATGTGTCAACGTAGATAAAACCAAAAGTAAAAGGGTTCAATTTTTATTTTTTAACCAAAAACAAAATTTTCTCGAATGGCAATCTCGTAATAAAGTGATACAATCATGGAGTACACGTAATATCCAATATCTTCTACTATTCCATACTTAAAACGAGTCATTATAGTAATAAAAAGATAGTTTCGGTACATTATAAGTAATTTTCCTTATAAATATTATTTAAGATTTTTCACACATACTTAAAAATTAATTTTATTTTCTATTTTATTTCTTCTAATATACTATGATCTCACTTGTTAATGAGCAAAAACAGTAGAGATAAAAGTAAAACAATTACTCAAAAATCTGCATTCAAAATATAAAATAAAACAAAATTTAATTTTATAAACGATATTTAATACAAAACTGAAGGAGTTGTTAGATGAAAAAAAAAATTGTTACGACAATTTCTCAAAATTTAATTGATAATTAGAAAAAATCTATAAAGATATTCCAACTAAATAACGCTAAGCTTTCTAGTGCCCCAATTATTATTTTTTTTATCTACAAAAATACCTCAACTATTTTATTTGCCTATTTGAAATATTGACTGTGTACTAATTCTACAATATACCATTAAAAGATGTATATGGAACTGCCAATTTTTAAATAAAAATGACATTAAATAATTAAGAATTTCAAAAAATAGAAAATAACTTCTGAAACATATAAATTTAAGAGATGATAAATTTACATTTTGATTATTAAATCTTTTAACCAAAAGTTTCTAAAAACTCAAAAATTCAAACAAATTCTGAAACATTTAAGATTAAATTATGTAGTCAAATAGTATTTTTTACCCAAAAACAATTTACAATAATACTCAAATATAACTATATTGATAAAAGAATGAAGAATACAACCATCAGAATAAAGTACCGATTAGTGTCTATACAATATTTTCCTTAGATCAAGTCGTCATGTTGGCTCCATAGATGAGTAAGTAACCCGCCAACAGCGTCTCTAAGTCTTTTTGTCTTGGATCAGGTCATAGGAGCAGTCGGCGCAAGCAATGGTTCTTCAGCTACAAGCTCTTCTTCTTGCTTCATGTCCATGATCACATCATCCCTCTCTTGAAAAGGATTTGTCCTCAAATCTGGATCATCTGCAACAAATGGAACCAAGTCAGATACATTAAAACTTGAGCTTACATTATACTTACCTTGAAGATCAAATTGGTAAGCATTGTCGCCAATCTTCTTGATGATTTTGAATTGTCCATCAATCCTTGGCATAAGTTTTGATTTTCTCTCAGTAGGAAATCTCTCTTTCCCCAAATGAATGCAAACAAGATACCCTTCTTCAAAAACCACCTTGCATCTACCTTTGTTGGCTTGCTTCTCATATAGCTTAGTCTTGACCTCAATGTTTTCTAAATTTCTTATGGATCTGCTTCACAAGGTCAGCTTTCTTATTCCTATCCATGCTAACTCTTTCACTCATGGGCAAATGAATTAGATCCAAAGGAGATGTGGGTTAAAACCATAAACAATCTCAAAAGGTGAATACTTTGAAGCGGTATGCATTGAATGATTATATGCATATTCGACATGCGGTAAAGTTTCTTCCCAAGATTTCAATTTTTTCTTAGTCAATGCACGCAAGATAGTAGATGATTGCGAGCAAAAGCGGGGTTGTTGTTTTCGTTTTGCTAAGCTTCAGGTTTTAAATTTATAACCCCTAAATGTCTACAAGTGCACAGATGTGCGCTGTAGTACTTAGGGTATCGATCCACAGAGACTTAGTTGTTTCAGTACGAATTCACGGCAATGCTTAAATCAGACTAGAACTAAACATGTTTTGGTTTTGGTTTTGGTTTTGGGTTTTGGTTGTTACTAAATCTAAACTAGAAAGTAAAGCAAGTAAAAGCAATTGAAAAACAAAAGAAAATAAAAGCAAGTAATAAGCGATTAAACAAGTGCGAATATAAGCTAGTATTAAGCGAATGAAAAGCAAATAGAATTGAAGGTTGTAAGCGATTAAAGACAAACGTTGGGGCTCAAGGGTTTTCGCAGGGATTCATGGACTAAGCTATGTCGATTTTAAACAAGTGATAAAGGTAATCAACTACGTATGTTCTAGACCTCGAGGCACAGAAGTATGAATAGCCTACTTTCGCAGCACTAAACAACTATCTCTCGCAAACCTGATCAGTAGGTTTCCACTCTGATCCTGGAAGGGAGAAGATGCAATAGCAGAACAAGACTCATCAACATTCACAACTCAACTATAGGTAGGTTTCCACTCCTAAAGAATCATTGCTCGTTTCACCCTAGTTCAGACAATCAATGAAAGCTTTCGCAACATATCATGTCAGATCGGCTTCTAAGTGGCCAGCAAAGAATCACGCAGTAAGATTAAAGGCAAACGAAGAACATCTAGAAGATTAATAATCCTAAATCTAGCAATTCATAAGCAAAGACACATGAAATTCCCTTTGAACAATCCCTTTAAACCCAACTGGGTAACTACTCAAACATATTGTAACAAAGCATCATAAATGAAATTGAAAGTGCAGGAAATTAAAGAAAAGAAGGAAGAAAAACGAAGAACAGAGAAGCAGATAGGCGCGATGTCTTCCTCCAGCGGCGGCTCCTCCTTCAAGGGCGGCAGCCTCCTAGGGTTTGTGAAGCACACCCACGAACTCTCTCTCTATCTATCTAAATTTTCGGTCTCTATTGGTCTCCTCTCTTTAGAATGACCTAAAAAGGGTATTTATAGCTTCTAGGGTGGTTCTGGACACATAGGGCTTCAAAAATAACGAAATAAATTGATCTGGGCTTTAATTAAGTCGTCTGGAAAGTGAACGACCAAGTTCCGCGGTCGCGGTGGCTCTACCCGTGGGAAAACAGGTGTTGGCCGCGGTCCCGTCACATGGCTCTCTTCCGGAACTTTATTCTCTGTCATTCTTGCATCGGGAGTATCTGAAGATCTAACCGTTGGATTGTCTCCAAACCAAGTGCATTAGAAAGCTGGTTGGATCCTCTATGTTGTCTCAAATTTTGGGGGTGATCAGACGGTTAGAAGGACTTCATCGCTTGTCATACTTCTGACGGTCTGCATTTATCCAAAATTGCTCATTTGTTCCAAATTGCATATCTTTTGCCCAAGTTTCCTGAAAAGTCTTTTGAAACTCTAAAACATTGAAAAAACTTTAAAAACATTGAAAACAGAGTTAAAACACCTGCATAAGACATTATTATGATCCATAAAAGTGGTCAAAATACGGTGTTATCAACTCTCCCAGACTTACCTCTTTGTTTGTCCTCAAACAAACTTAAGTGAGGAAAGAATTTTAAAAATCGCAGGAACTAAACAATATCTCAGTGACCGTCCTTCTAAACCATAAATTATCATGAAACATCTATTTGGATCTAGTCTAGAAAATTCTCACAAGATACAAGCAAATTAGTCCGTTAATCCGTCATGCGAAAATCTACACACTTAGATCTAACTTCCAGTCAACTAGCTCTTTACATTCATTGAGTATATTGTGAGTTCTCATTAAATTCATTATTCAGGGTAGACGGCGTTTGGCATTAATTGCATAACCTTCCTCCTTTGTTGTAAACAGCTGTTCCCTCAGACTTAGATCTTTTCCGGGAATCATAAAGATAATCTCCAAAACTCCATAAAATCAGATCAAGCTTGCCTCAAGTATAAAATTCGATCCTCCTAGACTCTCTTAAGGTTTTAAATTTCCTCTCCCTTCATATTTTTCTTTTCTTTTTCAAAATATATACATATATATATATATATGTATATATTTTTTTTTTTTGAGGAAACAACCTTTTATAGAGATAGGGTCTAAGGGACGAAATTGTACCAAAATTTTGAAGTTTTTCCAAGACAAACTGAGTTTTTTCCTTTTGTTGAATCATTCTAATGAAATCGCTGGTCTTCGTCTTCAGTGACTGAAAACCGCGTTGATCCTCTTTCTCTCCGACATTTTTGCAAATATCTGCCTATAGGACAATGAAAAACAAGAGTGCATGCGGTTTGAAAGAGGTTAGGCTCGGTGGGGAACTAGCTAAAGATGAACTAGCCATTCAGGACTAACAAAGAGTGGTAAAAGGATAAAGGATTCCTGAATGTATGATTCGTTTCCCTGATCTAACGCTTTAATGAGAAAAATGAGTCAAAATTAAGTCCAAATAAAATGAGCTAGTATATCCTGTCAGAAAGAATCTCCATGAATAGAAGTTCTCTCGTGGGATTTCGTAATGCAAGTATTCTAGCTACCGCCTAGTCTAGGCCTAAATCACAAAAAGAGCAAAAAACGAGGAAATAGCGTAGAAGCACATTGGTCTAATTCATCATAGTAATGTTTATTGTGTTCCTGGTTTGAAAACTTTTTGAAAAACATTTTGAAAACAATTTTTGAAAAACATTTTAAAAAACATTTTGAAAAATTTTATGTGTCCAAAACAAACTCGAAACAGATCAAATTTCATTAGTAACGGATGAACATCCTCCCCCAGATTTATTTCACACTATCCTATGTGTGTTAAATCTTGGAAAGAATGGTAAAAAAAAATAGAAAAGTTGAGATGTTTAAGAGTACTTATCGTGCTGGAGAGTGCTGCTCGTCTTTTTTATTTGTTCTTCCTTATTGAAAACCTGAATTTAAATGAAACAGAAGCAAAGCAATGGAAATACAAAATAAAGTTCAAAGGGAAATAGATAAAATACCAAGTGGGTTGCCTCCCACTAAACGCTTGTTTCAAGTTATTAGCTTGACATTCTTGCTCGATTAGACTTAATCGGGGTCGTGACACTCCTTTGTCCCATCATTGGACGATGATGGATCAATCAAAAACATCACTTCTCTTTCTTCTTCTCTTTCTTCAGCCAGATATGGCTTGACACGTTGTCCATTCACTGTAAATGAGTTTCCGGTTCTGTCCCACAGGACAATGGCTCTGTATGGCTTGACTTTATCGTGAAGGGTCCTGACCATCTTGATCGTAATTTTCCTGGAAAAAGCTTAAGACGAGTGAAAAGAAGAACTTTATCGTTAGGAGCAAAAGTTCTATGAATAATCTTCTTATCATGATATGCTTTAGTCTTCTCCTTGATGATCTTCGAGTTTCGTAAGCATTGTGTCGGATTTCTTCTAACTCATGAAGTTGAAGTAGTCTTCTTTCTCCAGCTGTTTTCAGATTCATGTTCATCTCCTTGATAGCCCATTGCGCTTTATACTCAAGTTCTACTGGAAGGTGACATGCTTTTCCATAAACTAGGTTAAATGGTGTTGTTCCTAATGGCGTCTTGAATGCTGTTCGATATGCCCATAATGCATCGTCAAGCTTGGTAGACCAATCCTTGCGATGAACTGCAATTGTTTTCTGCAAAATCCACTTGATTTCTCTGTTTGAGATTTCTACTTGACCGCTGGTTTGGGGATGGTATGGAGAAGCAACTTTATGTGTAACTCCATTCTTTCTAAGAAGGTTTTCGAAGACTCTGTTGATGAAATGCGATCCTCCGTCGCTTATCACAATTCTAGGAACTCCAAAACGCGGGAATATAACAGATTTAAACAGCTTCATGACGACTTTCGCATCATTGGTTGGGCTAGCAACTGCTTCTACCCACTTAGAGACGTAGTCTACTGCTACTAAGATGTATTGGTTGCCAAAACAAGTCGGAAATGGTCCCATAAAATCTATTCCCCAGACATCAAAAATTTCGACTTCGAGAATAAAATTTTGAGGCATCTCATTCCTTTTGCTTATGTTGCCCATCCTTTGGCATTTATCGCATCGCAATATATAAGCTTGAGTATCTTTGAACAAAGTAGGCCACCAGAAACCTGTTTGTAAGATCTTTGAAGCGGTTTTGAAGGTTGCGAAATGTCCTGCGTAAGACAAGCTATGGCATCCGAATAAAATTCCTTCCATCTCTTCTTCAGCCACGCATCTTCGGAATAACCCATCAGCACATCTCTTGTAGAGATAGGGTTCATCCCAAAAATAATGTCTTACGTCTTTCAGAAACTTTTTCTTCCTATAACCAAAGAATTGTGGTGGTTCTACATCAGCTGCTAGGTAATTCGCTATGTGCCTAAACCATGGGGTGTAGAAAGCATCTGCTTGTCGCATGAGTTGATTTGGTGGTGTGGTATTGGCATTGGTGGGGGTAGTATCTATTGCATAGATGTTTTCTTCAGGCAAACTGTCATTTAAAGGCAATCTTTCTTCAACTCGAATTCGTGAAAGATGGTCTGCAACTCCATTATCTGCGCCTTTCCGATCTCGAATCTCAATATCGAATTCTTGGAGTAAGAGGATCCATCTTATCAATCTCGGTTTAGCGTCTTTCTTAGACATTAAATACTTGATTGCAGCATGATCAGTATTAACTATGACCTTAGATCCTACGAGATAAGAACGGAATTTCTCAAATGCAAATACGACAGCTAGAAGTTCTTTCTCTGTTGTTGCATAATTGCATTGAGCTTCGTCTATAGTTCTGCTTGCGTAATAGATTACGTGCAGTTTCTTATCTTTTCATTGGCCAAGCACTGCTCCGACTGCATAGTCACTTGCATCGCACATGATTTCGAATGAAAGTTCCCAATCGGGTGCTTGCACGACTGGAGCGGAGACAAGGGCTTCTTTGATCTTATGAAACGCGGCTAAGCACTCATCATCGAACTCGAAGTTCGTTTCCTTGCAAAGCAAACGCGTAAGAGGTCTAGCTATTTGAGAAAAATCTTTTATGAAGTGCCTATAGAATCCTGCGTGTCCTAAGAAACTACGGATGCCTTTTACGTTTGTGGGAGGTTGTAGGCTGGTCATGACTTCGATTTTAGCTTTGTCAACGTCAATTCCTTTTCTCGAAATTCTGTGCCCAAGCACGATTCCGTCTCGTACCATGAAGTGACATTTTTCCCAATTTAATACTAAGTGCTTATCTTCACATCTTTGCAGAACTTTACCAAGGTTGGCTAGGTATTTTTTCAAAAGAAGATCCATAGACGGAGAAATCATCCATGAATACTTCCATGAAATCTTCAATAAAGTCTGTGAAGATCGACATCATGCACCGCTGGAAGGTAGCAGGTGCATTACACAATCCAAAAGGCATATGTCAGTAAGCTAACGTGCCATATGGACAAGTGAATGTCGTTTTTTCTTGATCCTCCGGGGGAATAGGAATTTGGAAAAATCTGGAGTATCCATCAAGGAAGCAATAGTAGGGGTGATTAGCTAAACTTTCTAGCATTTTATCTATGAAGGGAAGTGGAAAATGATCTTTCCTAGTTGCTGCGTTCAGTTTCCGGTAATCGATGCACATACGATGTCTAGTTACTGTTCTTGTAGCGATCATTTCATCTTTATCGTTTTTAATGATAGTGACTCCTCCTTTCTTAGGGACAACATGAACTGGGCTAACCCAAGTGCTATCTGAGATAGAAAAGATTATTCTAGCTTCTAAAAGCTTCATAATCTTCTTCTTGACAACATCCATGAGATTAGGGTTCAGTCTCATTTGACTTTCGATTGAGTTTTTAGCATTATCCTCTAGTTTAATCTTGTGCATACAAAGATCTGGAGAGATTCCAGGTATGTCATCAAGTGAATATCCTAAGGCTTTTCTATGCTTTCTCAGCTCAGTCAACAGCATTGTGGTTTCTTCTTCCGTCAAACCAGAGTTTATTTTGACAGGATAAGTAGAATTTGGTCCAAGGAAAGCGTACTAAAGTCCGACCGGAAGAGGTTTAAGCTCGACTTTAGGGGCTTTAAGCTCGCTCCAAGGATCATTAATTGCTGCATCATTGTCTTTAGGAGGTGTAGGAATGTTTGTTTGGTCCTTAAGATCTAGATAGTGTAGAGGTTTCCTATAAGTTTCGGATTTATCAAGCATACGTGCGCACTCACTCGAAATTTCTTCAAGGAAATTGCATTCATCTTTTGCGGGTGAAAGCATGACACTTAAAGGGTCGTCTAGAAGCAGATCTTCATAGACTTCCTCAATAATTCCGTCTAACTCATCAACCCAACAAATTTTGCCATCCAGAGTCGGTTTATCGAAACTTTTGTTCATGTCAAACTGCATAACTAGACCAGCTAGATGAAGGTCAATTTTTCCTTCAGGAACATTGATTATGGCTCCGGCTCTAGATAAGAATGGTCATCCAAGAATAAGTGGATCCTTAGGTTCTCGTTCGAGTTCTAGAACTATGAAATCAGTTGGTATGGAACATTTTTTTATTTCTACGAGAACATCAATTAAGATACCTACGGGTTGTCTAACAGAACGATCAGCTAATACTAAAGAAATTTTAGTGGGCTGGAAAGTGTGGTGTCCTAAATGTTTTGCTACTGAAAGAGGCATCATGTTTATGCTAGATCCTAAATCACAGAAAGCACGCTCAAAAGCTACATCATTGATGGTGCAGGAAAGTACGAAGTTTCCAGGATCGTTTTTCTTTTCAGGGATTCGGCTTTGCAGGATAGAACTACATTCATGGGTTATCATCATAACGCCTTCTTCAAGAGTTAAAGAATTTGTTAGAATACTCTTCATGTATTTTCTTAAAACGGGAATCATAGCACAAGCTTCTACGAAAGGTAATCTCACATTTAATTGATCGATCAACTCTTTCAGCTTAGCTTTTTTTTATCTCTTTCTTAGGGGCTCTTAAGACTCTAGGATATGGAGGTTTAGGTTTATAGACACGAGTTGGTGGAGGTGGGATTGGGTCTTCTCCGAGAATTTCCCGGGACGTATCTTCTCTTACTTCTTCTCCATCCTTATCTCCTACCACTTCTTTTTCAACATCTTCAATCGTGATTCTTTCTCTTTCTTTCTCATTTTCCTTACCCTTTTCCTCAACTTCGGGATCTTTAGGAAGTTCAGGATCTTTGTAAGCTAATCCACTCCTAAGTGTGATAGCTTTCACATGATCGGAGGGATCCGCCTCACTTGAGCTTTCGAAAGATTTTTCACTTGGCTCCTCCTCAGAATTTTCTAAGTTTTTAGAATTAGTTTTGATCATCAGGCTAAGGAGGGTGGAAAATTTTTCATTGAAATCCTCTTGCATCGTTTTTAGCTCAGATCTAAGATCACTAATCTCTTGAGACCTAGATTTTTCAAGCTCTAGAATTCTTTTGTTTAGGTTTTCAGGTTCAGAAGAGGGAAAACTAGGATATGAACCAGGATTAGATTGAATAGCCAAGATTGGTTCGGAAGGTGATTTCCAGGCAAATTCGGAAGACAGTTTCCCGCGGTCAGAAGGCTCGCGACCGCGGTGAACCAGGTCTTGGCTGCGGTCAGCATCATCATGACCGCGGTGAAAGCTTGGTTTGCCGCAGTCCGGATGAATGGACCCGCGGTGATCAGAAACGAATGGAAAATCTTGGATTTGATAAACTCCTGCAGTGTTCATCATCTCTTGATCATAAGAATCCATTGGGTTGTCCCAACTGTCAAAGTTACACGTATTGTGTACCTTTTTTGGTTGTTGTAATCCAAGATGACTCATTATGTGATGGAGACACTTTATAACTTCCGAGATCTCTTTTTTCTTCTCAGGAAGTGCAGAATTACCAAAGGTTGCTTGATTACGGATGCTGTTTGCAAAATTTTTGATGAAAACGTGAGCATCTTCTACAGATCTAGTTGAGAAGTCTCCATTATTTGCTGTATCGAAAGAGTTTCGTAACTGATATGATCGTGACAAGCTCAGAGGAGGAGGAACCAGAGATAGTTGGAAGGATCACTCGTTCCAGAGCTAGGGAGATGGCTAAGGAGGCTCACGCTCTCATTGCCGCAGAGGACAGCGATCAACTGGAGGCTGAAGCTCACATCTTCAACATCTCTATCTTGAAGAACGAAGAACCCGGTAACAATGACTAGGTAACTTAGGTGATGATTCTGTACTCTTTTCCTTGGTGAGGATTTTGGAAGGAAGGAGGTTCTTCTCCAAGGTTTTTAACGAGGCAGAAATCATTGCTACGTCGAGTTACTTAGAAGTTGTTGCTAATGGGTAATAATGTGCCAAGTCACAATGACTTTTGCAGTAGTAGTTTTAGGCGCACCACTTAGGTTCCTTTGGGAAGGGACGCCTCACTGTTTTATTTTTAAATCAAACTTCCTGTTTTTATTTCAAACTCCATGTAGTTTTGTTTCTTTAGGGCTGCGATTTCTCTCAGTCTATATAACTTGAGAATCGCCTAAGTCATAAGGCAGTGAAGAATTTTTAGCAAAAACTTATTGTGTTCTTCGCTCTTTGATTTCTGAGACAAGAAAACTCTGAAATTCGAATCTCTTAAAACTAATCTGTTTACAAGAGATTCCTCTATCTCCCAAACTCGATACCCTCTCCTTGTTTGAGAATCGATCATCACACTAATCTCGTGACCCCATCGACTCGATCATTGAACCTCAATCCACCATCTCCCTTCATCGATCCGATCATCATATCACCAACACGACACCATCGAAACCTCGTCACGCCACCATCGCTGCTCCCCTCGAATCATTATCATCGCATCTGTTCCTCCAAATCATGATCTCGCTTCGCCTATTGCCTTTCCTTCGGAGATGATCACCTAGGATCATATCACGTGGTATCAGAGCCAACTCTGAACCAAAGGCTGAGCGAAAATCCTAACCCTAATCTCTGTGTTTCTAAATTTCGCTCCTAACCCTAGTTTATTGGTGTCGATCGCTACTCTGTTTCGGTTTCTTTGCTTGTGAGTTCTTTTTTTTTATGTGGTCGAGTTCTCTCATTTATTTCGAGTCTGATAATCGTGTCTAGGATCGTTGTTTAGGTGTCTGATTTCGTTAGGTTTGATAAATCGTTGTTCATTGATCTCGAGTCTGAATTCGAGTCTTTCTCAATCGTTGTTTAACGAGTTCGTTAGGTTTGTTAGGAGTTTCGCGATTTCGTGTAGCTAGTTTGTTAGGGTTTCATCGAGTTTCGTTAATACACGTTCTAGTTTCTGTAATTTTCGTTATTACTTAGTATTTGATCGTGCTATTTCTGTGTTAACTTGTTGTAGATTTCGTGAACTTCGTCTCTTTTTTTTATGTTGAGTTTTAGTTCGATTATGCTGTTGTCCTTGTGATTCCGTCTAGAACAAGTTACTGCGAGTTCTTTTAAATTTTTTTAGGTACTATGGAGCTTTCAGCTGAGGCGATGGAAGCTTTGAACCGAGCAATGTCTCAACAGATTAAAGAAGCGAATCAAGCCATAGCAACTCTGCTCACACAACAAATCGAACAACTCAATGACAAGTTTGAGACAAAGATGAGTGATTTGCTCAAAGATCTTAGTGCAAGTGGAGAAGAGTCGTCACAAACCCCAACTCCGTCTGAAGCGATGTGCTTAGCTAAGGGTAAAGGGCACATAGGATCTTCCCGAAAACTCTCACACCACCCAACACCTTCCGAAACCAGGACTAAAGCTAAGTCCAGCCGAAGCCAAATCGGGGGCAGAGAGACTACGTTTAATCCGAGAAGGAACCCTACTGGTGCAGATCGAGATGGCCCAAGGGTAGATCGTCAACACCGCAGAGAGGAATATATTGCTGGGCATCGAGTTACCCTGGAATCAGAACCAGAGTACAATGAGGAGGACGAAGCTTCTGATCATAGCAGAGAAACTGTGAGAAGAGGTCGAAGTCGAGGACATGGGCGAGATTATGATCCTCTACGCCAGCAGCTGCGTCATATCAAAATCCAGTATCCTCCTTTCCATGGAACTAATGATCCCGAAGCTTATCTAGATTGGGAAAGGAAGATGGAGTCTAATTTTCTGGTCCAAGGAACTTCCGAGCTCAACAAGGTGAAGATTGCAGTTTCAGAATTTCATGGGTATGCGCTGCTATGGTGGGAGCAGTTGGGAGTCACCAGAAATCGCCTTGGAGAACTTCCGATTACTACTTGGGATCAGCTTGTTATACAGATGAGAAAGAGGTTCATTCCAGCCCATCATCAGCGCGAGATACTCAACAAGCTCAGGCGCCTCGTCCAAGGTTCAAAGTCTGTTCGAGATTAGAATCAGAAATTGGAAACTTTGCTCATTCGTGCAGATTTAAGAGAAGGAGAAGAGATGGTAATGTCGAGATTTCTGGGAGGGCTTAACCGAGAAATTCAAGACAAGGTAGAACTTCAGGATTTCGCAGATATACAAGAGATGGTGCATAAGGCTAAATTGGTTGAATCTCAAGTCAAGAGGCGAATCATCAAGTCTACATTCACGCCTAGTGTGCCTAAGCCTAAGGAGAACAGCAAACCAGCTTACTCCAGAGACATCAAACCGGCCTCTACTGGAGTTAAAGAAGAAGCTAAAACCGAGTTCAAACCTAGAAGTGGTAATTCTATCAGCAACGTGAGGTGTTTCAAATGTCAAGGAATGGGACATTACTCTCGAGATTGTCCAAACAAGAAGGTATTCTTGTTACAAGAGGGAGGAGAGATAGTTCCTCAAGAGGAATCAGAGGCCGAATCTGAGTTAGAGGAAGAAGAAGAAGCTGCTGCTGTGGGTGAGATGCTGGTTGCAAGAAGGACTTTGAGTGTTCAGAACCAACCTGAAGAGACGTGTCAGCGAGAGAACCTGTTTCATACAAGATGCTTCATTAAAGAGAAAGTTTGTAGTCTGATCATAGATGGAGGAAGCTGTACTAATGCTGCAAGCGAAGAGATGGTTAAGAAGCTCCAGCTCAAGACTATCCCTCATCCACGACCATATAAGCTTCAATGGTTGAATGACAGTGGAGCCTTGACTGTATCTCAGCAAGTTATGGTTTCTTTATCTATTGGAAAGTATGAAGATGAGGTTCTATGTGATGTTATTCCCATGGGTTCGAGTCATGTGTTGCTAGGCAGGCCGTGGCAATCAGATCGTAGGGTTATACACGACGGTTATACCAACAAGCACTCATTTGAGTTCAAAGGTCGCAAGATTACTCTCCTACCTCTCACGCCTACTGAGATTTACCAAGATCAGATTCAGATGAAGCTCAAGGAGAAGGAGAAAATCGCCAACAGCCTCTACATAAAGCACAGTTAATTTTCTAAACTCTTTGATCCTGAAATGACTACTTTTATGTTTGTATACAAGGAATCTCTTGTTAGTACTAACCCTTCACGGGAACTTCCTAGTGCTATGATTGAGATTTTTCAGGAATATAAGGACGTTTTTCGGGAAGAAATTCCACCAGGGCTTCCTCCAATTCGCGGGATAGAGCATCAGATTGACTTGGTACCAGGATCAGCATTACCAAATAGGCCAGCCTACCGAACCAATCCTGTAGAGACTAAGGAGCTGCAGAAGCAAGTGGAAGAGCTGATGAGCAAAGGACATATTCGAGAAAGCTTGAGTCCATGTGCGGTTCCAGTTCTGTTAGTGCCAAAGAAAGATGGGTCCTGGAGGATGTGTGTAGACTGTCGAGCTATCAACAACATCACTGTGAAGTATCGGCATCCGATTCCAAGGCTAGATGATATGCTGGATGAGCTTTGTGGATCGACAATTCTCTAAAATAGACTTGAAGAGTGGGTATCATCAGATCAGAATGAAAGAAGGGGATGAGTGGAAGACGGCATTCAAGACAAAGCAAGGACTCTACGAGTGGCTAGTTATGCCGTTTAGCCTCACCAATGCTCCCAGCACCTTCATGAGATTAATGAACCATGTCCTGAGACCATTCATTGGCGTGTTTGTAGTGGTTTATTTTGACGATATCCTCATCTACAGTAAAGGTTTGGAAGAACATCTAGATCACATCAGATCAGTTCTTGATGTTCTTCGCTCTCAATCTCTCTTTGCCAATTTATCTAAATGTTCATTCTGCACTAACGAAATTGTTTTCTTAGGCTTTGTAGTAAGTGCAGGAGGAGTTAAAGTAGATGAAGAGAAGATAAAGGCTATCAAGGAGTGGCCAACCCCTAAGAATATTGGAGAAGTCCGAAGTTTCCATGGTTTAGCAGGATTCTACAGGCGTTTTGTTCGTGATTTCAGCTCCATAGCCGCGCCCTTAACAGAAGTAATCAAGAAAGACGTGGGGTTCAAGTGGGGAGAGGCACAAGAACAGGCTTTTACAGCCCTTAAAGAGAAGCTTATCAATTCGGCCTTACTAGTACTTCCTGATTTTACTAAGACTTTTGAGATTGAATGCGATGCGTCTGGTGTAGGTATTGGAGCAGTTCTTATGCAGGATAAGAAGCCCGTCGCTTACTTCAGCGAAAAGTTAGGAGGATCAACGCTGAATTATCCCACGTATGATAAGGAGTTATACGCATTGGTTCGAGCTCTCCAGACGTGGCAGCATTACTTATGGCCTAAGGAATTCGTCATTCATACCGATCACGAGTCTTTGAAGCACCTCAAGGGTCAGCAGAAGCTTAACAAAAGACATGGGCGATGGATGGAGTTCATCGAGACATTCCCTTACATCGTTAAGTACAAAAAAGATAAAGATAATG